>NW_027468881.1:19666449-19858949 GCF_046254945.1 Alosa pseudoharengus
AACCATAGGAGCTACAGTATCTGACCTCAAGTTTTATTTCCTACCTTCAGTTAAGATTTAACCTTTTGAGCACATTAAGCTACCCTTTCTGATACCCTTTCCGTGCCTGCAATGGTCTTACGCACAGGAATCTAAGGCCCACATAAGTGTGATATTCGTCGGATTTGACCAGCAACTCTCCTCCCACTCATTTCCTGTAGATAAAGCAGATGGAGATCCGGTAGCTGTGGCTTTGTAGACATCAAGGTTAAGAGGAGGAAGTCTTACCCACTGGTCTGCAGCTGTTCTTTCTTGCCATGGAGGCAGAACTCCAGTACATGGCCTTTGAGGTCAGGTTGCTCCACGCACTCCGAGCTATTTTCTGCACGGTAGTAGCCAAAGTCACTATGAAAGAGACACTGCACATTAACAACTGAGAACACAGGTAACATAGATTAAAATGTTGTCAAAATACATAATCAAGTTACCAAATTCAGTGGCAATGAGAATTCAATCATCAAACAGAAATGACACATGATTGACAATTTTAGCCAAGGATGAGGACAGGGTGACATTCGAGGTCAGTGTGGGGGTGGTGGTGGGTTTGCGTAAGGGGCCTACCAGAGGAAGTCATCCAGAGTGCAGGGACAGGGCGTGTGCTCTTTGTTGACTGTGTAGTCCCGTCCATTCCAGCAGACTGAGTCTTTACGCAGCCTCAGGAACTTCTCCTTGTACCCCAGCATGCATCCATCATTGGGATCGCTGATGTCATCAGAGTGAGCCAGCCACTGCACATAGTCATTATCCTGACCTGGATGATGAAACAAAAAAGGAGTCAGACTTCTGTAAAGCAACCATTACTAATAATACAAATAAAGCTCTTCTTTATATTATTTATACTACAAATAAACATTATATAATTGAACATTTGAAGCTTTATTTATTTATTTATATAGACATGTGTGCACAGTTGACAGAGAGATATGGCATTAGCTTGGAATCAGGCAGTGCTAACGTACAGTCCCGTGTCAGAAGCTCCCTGAAGTCGATGGTGATGGAGACCCAGTACTGGCTGAGGAAAGAGTCTCGGTAACCCCAGATGCTGACATTCATGGAGCGTGCTCCAGGCTCCGACGCCAAGCCAGTGAAGTAAATTGGGTCAGTGGTGAAGTTGTACACATGCCAGCATTGACCTTCATCAGTAGAGAACCTGCAGAAAATAAAACACAGATGCACACGAGTTAGGATGTTACACATGCACATACATACACACTCATACAATAGTGTTAGTTAAGTCAGACGTAACAGAATAACGACTTCAGAATAAACAGACACATTTGTATATCTTTCGTGGATAATCTAAGAGGTTATATTTAGTATGGTGTCCTTTGAATCCTTTGATGTGTTCAGTTCTGTTTATTTTCCTACTTCATGCGTGTCCTTTTCTTATATCTTTAATAATTCTGCACAATGTTTGTGTAGTCTTCAAATTAATTACAACCATCTGCAGTCTAGTTCTCAGTGTCAGAGGCTGATTGTTTGTGGAAATCGTCTGTCACAGTAAACTTTTAGGCTGGTGCTCACTTGACGGTGGAGATGGGCTCGTTACTGTGCTCAACAGCCACCAGCAGGCCCCCCGAGTCCAAGATGGAGTAGTGGTGGGGGCCTTTCAGCGCCTTCTGCCACGAGTACCCGCCGTCATCCGACACATACACATCCGGCGTCATCACGGAGATGGCATCGCCCACACTGCCTGCAACCAGTCAGAAGAAATGAAACTGTCCAGGATGAACTAACACACACTCACACAGTGTAATAAAGATAAGCACGAATTCAAATACATTCCACCTTGTTTGTTTAGGAAAAGGTAAACTCTTGATAAGACTGGAGCTGGGTAATACATTAACGATGTAGACTAACAGGTTTGTAAAACGAGTGGCCAACTGACTGAGTAGTATAACAGGAAGAGTGAGTGTGGTGTTCAGTTTGGTGAAGTTTCGTACCGTGAGCCAGGATGAGTCCCACTGCATTGGGCTCGGAGAGGGGCAGCATAGGCACATTCAGCTTCATGGAGGTGCTGTATGACGCATGGATGTGTAGGCTGCACTGCAGGATGAGATACCGCTCAGGGTCAAATCACTTGTACGAACGCAAATGTGCTATGTAGCACACAGACAGGAGAACAAGTGCTGGCCATAATATTGCCATAATATGTCAAACATCTATCTTTTAAAGAGCAACACCCTGAATGGAGCGTAACCGTAGGGCGCCTTACCTTCTCCTTGTCTGCAGCAGTTGAGTCACACTGACTGTTTAGAGGTTTCTGGATGGGAACCCACTCTCCTCCCTGGTCAAAGGACATGACACTTTGCACAGACCCATCTACAGGACACAGGAAAACAGGCATTACATGCATCTGACAATACGCCATCTACACATTACACGTTTAAGTGTCATGCCTAAGTTTAACCAAACAAAACACATCTGCTGAACTGTATAAAATATAAACTGTTTGGGCCTGACTCACACACATTAACAGTTGATAATGAGGATAAACATTATTATATTGTGTATAATCACTCAATGTCACAATATGACACAGCACTGGCTTGCAATGACTTAACAGAACTCCCTCTGCTATACTTGTTCTGTCACATTCTAGCATAGGTCATTACAAGGGCCACCATGGGACCTTCTAACATGGGTCCTGGTAAACATTCTGCCATTCGTAAAAAATGTTGCGTCATGTGAAAAGAAACTGGTAGAAAAAAGGCATACAACGTCAAGCACAGGTCCGTTTATCTGATGGACAGTCATCCTTGAGTACAAACAAGCAGTGGGGCTGAGAGTTTCCTTAAACAGATCATTAGTCCTCCATCTTAAGATAAGCAGTCCTACCCTCAGCCAGAACGCTGGTGATGAAGACTCCGCGGAGGGAGGTGACGTTGGTGAAGTCAGTCTCGCCCCCTGTGGTGGTGTACAGGTGGCGCTCTAGAGATTTGGAGTACACCGTGCCCCGGTCATCTGACACATAGATGGTGCCATAGCCTGTGTCTGAGGGAAAAAAAGAGAGCACTTTATTTATGATACGCATGATACAATGTAGAAACAAAAAGAATATTCCAGAAGAAGAAGGAAAGTGAAGACTGACCACCCGGTTCATCCACGTGCATGAAGACCATGTCGTTGTTTGCCGCCAGAATAGAGTAGAACTGTTCATGGCCCACAGCAGGAAGCTGGGCCATATTCCACACCTCTCCTTGGTCTAATGACACGTAGATCATTCGCATGTTGGTCTGTGGGACATACAGTAACCATTAAAACATATCCTTAGTTTTTTTTTTACTTATTTATCTGGCTCACGCTTTTATCCAAAGCGAATTACATATGATAATATACAATTATTACAAGGGCCATTCTCCCTAGAGCAACTTGGGTTTAAGTGCATTGCTCAAGGGTACAACAGTGGCAGCCGGGAATTGAACCCACAACTACTTAATGCACACACAAACCAATCAGCTATGGGCATAATAATCACACTGTGACAAATGTAAATGTGATTTTGTCTAAATACTAATGACACACATGGTTACAAAGTCACAATGCATGCACTGGCACAACTATACGGAACTTACACTTCCAGTCATGACAGAGGCAAACAGGAAGCGTCCACCAATTCCAAAGGAGTAGATCTTCTCGGCAATGGTCTTACTAGTTTTCCCGTAATCTGACGTCTTTTTCAGCACAAGCATTCCTCGGTCATCTGAGGAGAGAAAGAGAGAGAGAGACACACACACACAGAGAGAGAGAGAGAGAGAGAGAGACAGACAGAGACAGAGAGACAAAGTTATCTCAACAGTGCAAAACAACTTTGAGTAACAACCACAAGAACTATTGCTTGTATTTAAATAATACTGTGCTCTTTCAAGGACTGGCATATACCAACCACCACTTTTCCTCTGAGAACTGCAGTAATTTTAACAACATGGAAGAAACTACGCATATGTGAATTCATTACACTTTTCATCTCACTCACAGCAAGATCCGTTGAGATTTGTGGTAAAGAACAGGGTCTTGTCAATCCCCCTTGAAGAATGAACAAGATGTAAGAGTGTTAAAGAGTATATACATAAATAACAAATTCTATATGGCTCTGGGTTCAGCTGACAGTATAAATCAACATGATGAGAGAGAGACTATCAAATATGAGAAATGTGAAGACTATCAAATATGAGAAATGTGCTTAATCTGATAGTATCTGAATTTTTCAGTAATTTGATCATTGTAAGTAAAAACACTCATGTCAGTACGGACACACACAAAAATACACATTAATTAGACGAAAGTGGGTATTTTAGAATTTTGTGCTGCATTTCCCCTCCCGCAAAAATGCCTCTTGCAGTAAAAACAAATGTCTCACTATTTACTTCCCTCTAACCTAAGAGGAACTTTCAGCGGCTCACTCTGGAGTCTGTGTCCTGAGCGCTGTCTGTCACGTGAGCTGTTTATCACATGGGTGTTTGTGCAACCTTGCCCTACTGAAACTCACACCTTTGTTTGGTCCAGGAACTCCCACCCTAGTTATGGCGTTGTCTGACCCAATTTCCCACAGGCTAAGGGTTCTAAGTGTGATACAGCAAGCATTCAAAAGGAGCGAGTTTCACTATGTGTCTATAAATATGCCTGAGAAAACATTGCAGTCATATCAACCCGCACAGAACATAAATAGAGAAATGGGGCCAGGCTCTGCTAGAAGGTTTATTTGACAGTCAAGAACAAACCCAATTTCCACATTTTGTCAAGGTTCGTTCCACTGAGCATTCTTCAGAATAGGATTTTGGTCAGTGGCTAATCCAGTAAAGAGCTGACACAGAGTGATCTGGGCTTTATGTGACATGCTTGTATCACCACTGAAAATTAGCAGTGATGGTCAACTGCAGCAGGCTTTCTGGATCTTACCATTTCATGAGGCAGACAGTTGAATGGATCATCCTCCAGTTTGAACCAAAGTTTTCTGACAACCACAGGTCATGCTGAAAAACATGATGATGTTATTAGGCCACCTACATGACATATCACACTGATTTAATAAACCTACACACACTCACAGAAACTACAAATTAGTATTCAGCTTCACTGCTTTCTACACAAAGTCTACAACTTTAGCATGTGTCAACTACTTAGCAATAAAATGTGCAGTAACATCATTTAGATAGGGACCGTGACTGATTATCTCCCATTAAACAATCATTAAACATAACTGACAGAGTTCAGATGTTGTTATGTTTGAGTCAACTGATGCCTGTATGAGGGAATTCCACTATTTAGACAGGTGTGGGTGAAGCGCTACCTTGTTGCTTATGACAACTAGAACATTGGGATCATGTGGGTTGTACATGATCTGCACCATGGGATGGAAGGGCAGGTCAACATGACTGAAGCTGTTTCCAGAGTCTGATGAGAGGAAAATCCTTGACCCTGAAGTTCCCGACACATCCCCAGTGAGAATCACCTGAGCAAACACAGTGGGAAAATGAACCAGGTATTCACAAACTTCAACTCAGCTTCACACAGATGACCACATCATGGTTTACATATGGTTTGAATAAACAAATTAAATCTTTTGACTACATATTTTTGCATGTACCAATAACTGATGTCAATCTATTGTGAAATGTTGAAATGTGTATAAATATTTGAACTGAAATGTTGCAAATAAACACCATAGTTTATGTGCCTACAACATCATCCTCACCTTCCCACAATTTTCAGGACCTATAGCGATGCCAAACTCTGTTTGAATGAAGGTGTTGTTGATGAGGTCTGTGACATCCTGGAAGGATTTTCCATAGTTCTCACTAGTACAGGAGCAGACAGAAGAACCAAATACCATAAACCAAAATAGACTAAAACAAACAAGTTGAAAGTATCATTATTGAAACATAAGCATAACATAAAACCACTCATCACTAAAATGAGACAGAAAAGAAATGTTCATTACCTTCTGTATAGTTTGGACTGACCAAACCTTAGCATGAATAATGGAACCTGAAATGTTGTCAGAGCCAGGACAACCTGTATAGTGGAGAGGACAAACAGCACCATTCAGACAAGGATTACAGAACCTTCCGGAAACAATGATGTCATCTCAGTAGAAGGTTTATGAATTTTCTCCCAGTGGTGCGATGCCTGTGGGTGAAATCATGTCTGCCCCTAGGGATGCGCTCTATGGTAGTGGCACTGCTTAAAGCCAGTCTGCTAACTCCCTACAAGAAATAGAAAATACGAGTGTGTCTAGCATCCTACACAGTAGTGGTCGAGTATCTTTAGGACAATACACAAGGTTTGATCAGAGCCATCAAGAGAGTGGAATGCCTATCAAATCAGCGGAAAGCTAAAGGCAGAAAAACCACACGGGGAACCTTCATATTTCTTCATTTCTGAAAGCAGAAAATCCACATGTGCAGCCACCATAATTTTTTCATTTGTAAAGGGGAACGCATTCCCTTCCTTCATCTGTCTGCACAGATCAAAACTCCCTCGATATCCCTGAGAACACAGACATTTTTCGTGGTAAAGGCTCTCTTGCCTTCCTCTTACTAACTCTGCAGGGGGTAGAGCCCATCTCTTGGGAATAATCAAAGTGGTATAAACTATGCCAAACATGGCTAGTCTTTATTCACTTCCTGACGAAGGTCACGTTGACCAAAACTTTGTTTCAGGGCTACTCTCAGTGTGCTGCTCTTCAGTGGTGAACGTTTGTATTCACTGTATTCTATTAGCAGTACTAACACATGGAAGGAAAAGCACCAATGCATAAAGGCAAAACAGTGGAAGGGGATGCTTGGCTTGTAATGTCACTAGAGCACATTTTTCCAGACGTTTTAGTGGTCCTAGTGTTTTAGTGTAGTGCTCCTCAAGAGTTTGTTCGGTTCAGTGAAGTCGCTTGTTTTACTGAAGGCACAAAACCGGTTCCCTTACAATAAGGAGTTCACAAAGGAGGAAACGGCAGTAGTCAGAGCTGAGGCTGCTCACACAGCTCTCCAAGGCTGCGCTAGGCTAGCTGCCTCAGCTTGTCTGTTGACAACTCCCTGCCATCTCCTCACCTGTGGCCTCAATGTTACACACTGCACGCATTTATGACCATGGCAAAATCAGTCGTACAGTTATTCAGAAAAACAGTGCTTGACCCAAAAAAAATAAATGAGAACCAAATATTACCCACTTAGCATACAAAGTGACTGCCTTTGAGCACACTAGCAGTTAGTGGAGCCTTGAGAGTCATTGCTAGGCCAAGGTTGTTATGCTTGGTGCTCCCACAGAACAGCACAAGGGCATCTGGGATATGGAGTCAGACTTTTCAAAGAAAAAGTAAAACTATATCTCCCCATCATGCCACACCTTTTTGATAATAGGTGTCATATAGTAATAGATCACTATTACCTGACTTATTCTGACTGTGTGACAGTCCTCCATTTATCCACTAGCTTTTTATGGCTATCTTTTAACACGGGCTGTTCACAACACAATACAGCCTTTGAATGAGATGCACCAACCAACATCATCTTGGTGATCTTGTGATTTCCCAATTGAATCAAGCCAACCCTGTCTTATGATGTCACTGTTTGAAGCACTATTTGGTGAAAAAACACATAGGCGCTACATTTCACATGGGAGAGCATTAAGAGCATTGAGGGCCTGCAAGACACAGAGTTGGCAAACCTGTTCAATACTGGGGCCAATATGATTGCAGGTGTGAATGAGAGGGTCGACTTTACACCCCACTGTAGTTTCACTGCAAAATCTGAATATCTTGACTCTCATGCAAAGAGCCCAATTAGCGAAGACTGGTAAATGCTTCACTCTAAAAAGTCCAGGACACAGAATAAATGTGTAGGATCACTTGAGAACACTGTGCCTGTAAGGAAATGCTCCAATTACAGTCACATGTAAGGGACAAGTAAGGGACAAATAAGGGCTGTTCACCAACAGCAGACCTAAGACATTCTTAAAGAATGGCAGAGTGGGCTCCATGTCAAATTCAGAGCTGAGGAAGCTTAGTAGACTGCTATAGAAGCTGCAGGTGCGTGTCTCAGTGAGACAGAGCTGCAATGAACAAACAGGAAAGTGTGAACCACAGAGTGAGAACTTACCCCAGTTCCATCGCCAACCCAAGCAAGGGACACAGAGCCACTCAGATCGTTGAAAGAATACTACAGAAAATGAAAATAAAAGTGTTAATACATAGTATGGATATAAAGCATTTTTATGCATACTTGAGAAATGTTGACACTTATTTTACACTTCTGGATGCATGACAGGAAGGTTTTACAGGAAATGCCAGCGGATGTTGCCCCCTGATCAGTATTTGGCACAAGATCAAAAAGGAACTTCTGCAAATTTCAATACTGAAATACAGGCACAAACTAAAACATGCAAATGGTCATAATATGCTATTTTTAGTGTTCACACATTACATGCGTCATTTATTAGACAACTGCAAGATTTGAGAAATATACCTTTCATCGGAGGCACTAGTAAAATCAGCATTCGAAGTACAACAAAGTACCCTTTTGAGTGAATCCCTTGCCGAGTAATGGCTGTGGGCTATGATCTTTGTTATTTTAGACTGAAAAGAGAATTTGGCGGGAATGTTTAACTTCACATTAATTAAACTACTTCTCAACTCCCATACCTTCAAGTTTCCAACATGGTTTATGAGTGAAAAACTGGTCATGTCATGTCCATGACAACCAGTATCAAGTTGTTTTTTAAAATCCTTCCCATGAGGAAGTCAACAAAATAATTATATTCCATTTCTGTCTTTAATACTGAGCTAAAATATACTTCAAAACATTAGCTGGAGACCTTTGCCAAAACATAATATGAGGAAGTATATGTAGGTGTTAAAAAAGCTATTTACATTTTCATGAACCTGTCTCATTACAACAGCTCATTGGAGACAGTCATTTTAAAATATAAAGATATGGCAACACACTACATTCACGTCTTATTTTTAAAAACATTTTAATTTGAGTTTGTCCAAGTGAGAATCTTGCTGGACAAATATTTGTATACACAACAAGGGCCCCTATATCTATTTCATGCCTTATTATTACAAATGGCTTTAAGACAAGATTTTGTCCATATATTGCACTCCAACGAGCATCTTGGTAGAAAGAATATTTGCATTCCACACACAATATAGCTTTTTAATGATCTCCTAAGGCATGCATGTGCTTGAGAAGTATTTCATTGACTCTGTGTTTTCTTACCGAAACGTGACATGACCAAAATACTTTCAATTTCTCTGTGCACTCACTGCATCTGTTACCCTGAATAAAACACTTAAATCCTCTAATCTCCTAAAGCAGGTCTGCTCTAATTTGTCCCACACCACCATACACACACTGCATAAGGAATGACTGGCAGAATATGCTCAAACCACTCGAAACCACATAAGGGGAGGATCAGAGAAAATAGTATCTTTAAATTAATGAAGAATGATCTGACACCTATTCTCACTACATTGGATAATGACTTTTAACGTGCAGGCCAAAGTATTTTCCAGAATTCAGTTAAGGCAATAGTGGAATAATAGGCAAGAGGACAGCCAGACTTAGCTGCTGGCTGAAAGCTCTAGATCAATTCTCCACCCCGTGACAGGAGGCCTGTTCTGTATGTTGTTACACAAGTTTATCCAGTGCAGTGAGTTTGAACCATCTGAGTCGCCCTTAAGCCATGGACTGCGTGTGGGATTGTGCTACCCCTAAAGAGGATGTCAACAACAACACTTTATTTCTTACACTGACTCATGTAAAACCCGACCAAACGTTTTGGCTCTTTATTAGTGAACTGTAGGCTATATTTAGGCTATTATAAGGCATTATATAGGCATTTAAACTTTGTCTGTTTTAAGAAGAGGGGAAACAAAGTTGAGCTAATTCTTCCTATACACTTGTACAATATAATAAGTATCGTAGCCTATCGTATTTCTACCTTTGGGAAAAAGAAATAGGCCTAAGCTAAGTCTAGAGGACAACAATAGACAAAAATGGGCTATGTGTGAAGATTTCACAGGTGCATGAGCAATTCAGTGACTTACGTTGTGAGTATTGTCGGCTAACTTGGTCTGGTATCCCTGAAGAGCATTACAGGTGTCTTCTCTTTCATCGGTGCTTCTCCTATTAACTTTGTGCCCAAGTGATCTTCTTGCAATGTGGTGCTGTCCCATTTGGGAACTCTTCGCGAAAAAAGATGACTGTGAAGATTGTGTAGATCCCTCTCGGAAATCTACACAAAACACCACGGGTAACAAAAAAACTAAGAGGCAGTACCGCAGTCTCCCCATTATTCCAATGCTGTCTAAATCCAAATGGGATGATAAATCAAATGTCCATGTAATGCTAGTAAATTGTAGGTCGCTCCAGCGCGGCCGAAGATGTCATCAACAAAAACACAGTTTTCCTGACAGCGGGCTATCTGATCTGCTCATCGTAGAGACGGGTCAGTCAGAAGGTAGGCTACGTTTCGAGGCGGCGCGTTGATGCACAACGATATTTCCTTATATACTATTAATTCACAGGAATTTACGACTGTGCGTTAAGATTCAACAAAACGTATTCCTCGAATAAACCGACGAAAATGTTACAAAAAGTAATATTGTGGTTGCATTGTGTGCCAAAATGCCCCTTTAATATGAGTCCCTATATTAAAACACAGGACTGCACCTTGGAGGCAAGAGTAAATGATTGGCTGTTGCTTCATGTGACACGCGAAGCTCTTATTTTGATTGGTCTGTATCTGGTTTGTGTGCACAGGTTAAAGCAACGCTCAAGTTTGGTTGTCAGGGACCAAATCCATAGACAGTAAAAAACCAAATCTTGTTAAAGCGTTTACATCATTAAAATATACTGAAACTAGCTTTAATTGCGTTGTTGCAAAAGTAAGCCCATCTCTTGACATGTCAAAGAATGCTTTGGGACAAAGAATAATATTATTTCATACTTTTATAACTAATACAATAATTGCCATGTGAATAAAACAATTGAATAGGCTACCAAACTCATGTTAATAGCCTACGCCACAAAAAATCAGCAGTTGTACCAAAACATAATTGATTAATCCACTACAATAAATGTATCTTCTGTAGAGGTAGGCCTAGCCAGTGCTATTATATGATACACTGTAGCATCTGGCCAGTGTCGTGGTATTGCTTCCACGGATTATTAAATGCTCGAGCTTTACTAAAACCCAAACAGAGTGCTCTCTCCCTAATCCTGATTCAGTGTAGCCTAGACTGGCGCCTGACTATGTATCATTTAAAAACGATAGCACCAATGATATGACTGTTAATCTTAAACAAAAGCCATTGCAAATGTGGTGTAGATGTTAACAAGTAACCCATGACCTTAATTTAATTAATTGTATACCAAGAGTGATACATGTGCCTTGTTATTCCTATACAGAATTATATATAAGGCAGTATCTTTTGTAGACCGAAGGTCCTCTATGGTCCATTAACTCACTGTCTGTACAGGCTACTATCACTGGGTGATACTGTTGTAAGCATGATGTCTGTTTATTCTACCAGGTCTGTCATTCAATGGCATGTGCCCCTCTGAACCCTTTTTATCATTTCTGTGTTGATAGACTTATTTATTACCCATTGGGTAAATCATATTTATCAATTAGGCCCATCCAAGGCAGTGAGTCTAATTCTGCCGCTAATGAAATTGTCCCCATGCATGTGATTTGATGAAGGGTCCTGCAGCAAGGGTTATCCCATGACTGTACATCATGTGGTGTGAGGAGAGGAGAGTGGGATTCTGTGTCACTCATGCTGCCTCACTCAAAGCCCCACCCCCACCCTTCTGAGGCGTCTGGCCTAGTGCAGCCATTCCACTCAGAATTTCTATGCTCTAACTGAGGCACATTCTTCTCCCCTGCAATGGCCTTGATGAGAATGCTGGAGGGAGACTGTAAGCACTTTCACACCGCCAGCATAATGGAACCCTCAGACTCACCCTATCAGATGTGCCGGTCGCTCCACCCTGAGATTAATCTGGACTCTGGAGCTTTTGTAAGGGACTTGCCTCGCACTGGCACATGCAGCTTGGACACTGACAGTTTAAAAGGAGATTATTTTAGAAAAGAATATAGTGAAATCTGATATGCTATGACATGGCATGGCACACTGAACTGGTTACTCTGGGAACACGTTATAAATAGCATATCCCTAATAGTTTATTTTCTGTTTGGAGAAGAACAGGTTGCACTGGCTGTGATCTGTCAGGCTGCATTCCACTGCAAATACAGTACAATGCAGAGGCACCCCTCCCCCATGGCAGCTCAGGCGACTTGCTAAAGGAGAAAAACAAAGGCACTCTTATTCCTTAGAAATGAACCAGCGATAAGAGGAGGCCTCTCTCCAAACACCTTACTGTTCTTAGTCTGTCCGCTGGGTGGTATGCTAATACTCTCGCTTGCTCACAAAAAACCTGCTGTATGGATGCACTCTTTGTGAGGATGTAGAATATAGGCCTTTGACATTGCTTTTGCAACCAAAACATTATACTGTGTGTGTATTTATGACCAGTTTCCTGCATTTGTTGTGATACAGGCCTGTTTTTACAGAAAGATATATTAAGAATTGACATAAAGAGTGAATGACTTGAGAGGTTTTGAGTTGAAAACAAGTTATGCTGTGACTGTAAATCACAGGAGAAAAATATGTTTCTTCCAGAACAGTATGGTAAAATGCTAATCATTTTAATTCCATTAAAAGATGTGTAGGGCTGTGGCTGCCTATGATTCACGGGGAGAACATTCTCATTTAGTTTTGCGCAATAACTTCATTGTCATACAGAATAAATAGTGACATCTTGTGGTTATTATGGGGTAGTGAGGGCTTTGCAACAACATGGACAACGTGAGTTTGTCTAAATATGAAAAGCAACTATGTAAACCTATGATAGTAATGGAACAAAATAAATCCATAAAGAATTTAACGTATTGTACAAAATGTTGTTTTTTTTTTTCTTAAAATGAATAAACGATTTAACATTAATCAACTCTGTCTCTGAGACTATAGGGCCAGCAATAACAAAAAAGAAAAAAACTAAAACGGTTGAAATAAATAATCATCTTCGTATTTTTGATTTTATTCAGGAATATATGTGAATTTTCCGTCGTGTATCGTCGTTTAGTGTTTTAAACAGATGCAAGTGCCATGCCCACTACAAAATATGGGACCCTGAGAAATTTCCAAAGGTTATTTTTGAGGGACGGCCCTTATCTGCAGTGTTATCAAATAGTCTACGCCATTAATTAAAAAAGAAACAAAAAAGAAAAAATGCATAAAAAAGCAAGATCCAACAGTAGTAAATGCAGCAGCTGTCATAAATGTATCAAATTAGTATTTAAAAATAACCAACTGTTGCTTTAAGGTTTCGGCCTACAGAATCACGTGTGAAACAAGTTTCTAAGAAAAAAAGTTTGACAAGTCTAGTGCAGACAGTTGAAGACCACCCCCGAAAAGAGTAGTAAAATCAAAAGTACGTTTACTACCCTTGTGGAACTTCAACAGCAACAGCAAAATGGAGGGGATTACACAGGTGAGAGGGAGAGAAACGTTAAAAGATAAGCGATAAGATCAGAGTGAGGCTCTGGTCATGAACTGGCCTGATGTGTATGCTACGCGGCGCTAGCACTGCATTCTGCTAGTAGCCTAAAAAGATTTCACTTGTTCACTCTGTAAATTTAGTCTACTGAAGACAAACGTTTAATGTGGTGAATTAACTAACTTTTTATGTTAATGTAACCACTCGCAGAAAGTCATGACAGCCTTCAGTCTTGATATTGGACCTTTGAAGGAACCCCTGGGGTTTATTCGAGTTCTCGAGACGGTGAGTTTTTGTCATGAATTATGTTGCTTGGCCAAATACCTTGTATGAAATAACGCTGACCTTTGAAGCTGTCACAACCTTCAAATGACACATCTTCTCCTTGTCTAGTTTTTAGGTTTAGTTTAGTTTTGGTTTTTAGGTTTAGTTTTAGTACGTTTTAGGAAAGTTACATTAAGCAGGTCGCCTCTGCGTCGACATAGGTTAGATTTCCGCATGTAACTTGGCATAAGTTTATGTGTAATGGTGTGAGTTAGCTAACGTGACTTTCTCCACTTCAGTTAGCTAACGTTATCCTACTCCCTGAAAACATTGACTGTAGCGCTAACTTCGGTGAGATGGTGCCAATAATTTTATCCACTCTCTTCTGGCAGCCTTCTTTCTACATGGACTGTCTTACGCCTTGTTTAGGACTTTGCCTTTGCTTTGGCTTAACTGAATTGTCTGTTGCAGTGCAGGCCTTCTACCCAATCTACACTTTTACCATCACCTTTTTGCAATCAAGAAGAGCCAGGCAACTGCAGACCTATCCCTATATTTAATGAGTTTAAAAAAAGATTGTTCAGAATCATACATCCGGCTCCGGATTTGGATCATCCCTTAGGTGGGCCGAGATAGTGACCCTTAGATGACCATAACCAGCTCAGTACTTTTTAAGACGCGCACACACAGATCGACATACAGACGGAGTTACAATGCCTTTTACCTCCTCACTGGGCACGAGGGTGGCTATATCATTAAAACATTCCCTCTAGAACTGAAGCTGAACAGAACGCTGTTTCAGAGGCATTTATCAGGCGATATTCTTCACAGATGAGCAAGAACTGCAACAAATAGGAAATGACTTTCACTTGACATTCTTGCTGAAAACTATGAACAGTCAGCTGCTATTGACCCACTTGACAGAAGCACACTTTTTGCTGTAAGCAAGGGAAAATTCATTGTCCCATGACTTCTATAGATAATTATCGGTGCTGGTCCATCAGATTGTTTTACTTGACTGGAAAATGAAAAGTGGTGAACCTGTATTTATGTGTGATCACAGTTGTAACGGTATAAGTTGAGCTTCATCAGCAAAAAAAACCCCCTCCACTTCCTGTCAAAAAAAATGCAGTTTAGCTGAGGAAACCAACTCTTTGCTTCTGTTGCTGTTGAAAGTGTTATGAAAGCAAAAGTTCTACAAACATGTACCTACAGACAAACTGCTGAGATTTTAAAACGTCATTATTTTACTTTCATTTCTTCTGAACACCGCAGTATGTAAGGAATGCCTCTCTTGTAGCTTTTGTCTTCAGACTGAGCTGTGTTACACTGGTCATTTTAAAGGACAACTCTGTTCTGAGAGAACAACCTAAGGCCCATTTTTGGATGATAATAAGTGTAAACATTTGTTGGGGCCCAAAGCAACGTTAATCCGAGTAGTTTGAGTAAGGCTGGACATTAATATGCATTTATAACAAAATATCATATTGTGACAGACTTGAGGGAAAGTTCACTACGTCAGAGTAAATAGCAACTTTAAGCCACTGACAAAGCTCAAAATATAATTTTGAGAGGAATCCATTGACAGCCAGACACTAGTTTGGCATTCGGTTATCCACTTGTAAGGACTTCTCCTAGCAACATGACCAGAAGAAGAATTTAGGTAATGCACTGACTGATTAAACCATCCTTTTTTATATCCTTTCTGTACACTTACAATGTTAGAATTATGTCAGTTTGTCTGCATGGACCCTTTTTACATTATCACAGAAGTGTAATAGTTTGAACTTTGTCAGTGTCTTAAAGTAGCCACATACTTTGATGTAGTGAACTTGCTTAGTATGGCTATGTGATATTTCCTTGTAAATTAGTATTCTTGTCTTACTCAAAACTACTGTCATTTTTGTCCTCAACGAAAGTTTACACTCTTCAAAAATTCCAAAAATAGAACCTAGGTTGTCCTTATCCCAGAGCTGTCCTTTAAAGTGCCCATATTATGACTATTTTTCAACAAGTTAAAATAGGTCTATGAGTTCCAGAAAACATGTTTCTGAAGTTGTTTGCTGGAAATAGCTTGTAGGAAAAGATTCTTACCTACCTCTATTACACTCCTTTTCAGTCCCTGTCAAAGTGTGCTGTTTCTGCTGCTCATTACATATTAATGAGCTGCTGCTCACTTACCTACGCCCCACTCAATTAACTGTTACCAGGATTATTCGTGCCAAATCAACAAATGCCTCCAGCCTAGCCTGACCATCTTGGCTTTGCTTCATACTTTATGTCAATAATGCTAAATATTACCCAACAACTACTGTGCAAAGGTTTAAGCTTGTATCTACATTATTTTCTGAGATATGTAGGCTTAAAAAACAGTTGAACTTGTAGGCTTGGTGTGGAGAGGTGGGGTGTTGATTATGCAACGTCTGAAACACGGCAATTCAAAATCCCCTAACATCTACTACACCTTCGTTTTACATAGTATAGCCCGTAGCTAACACTTAGCCTACCATAATCTCTATGTAAAACGGTTAGCTTGCTAGCTAGCTATCTAACAGTGGAACTTCAGTAGCCTACAACATAAGCTTAGCTATCTTGTAGGAAATATGTAAGTGATGGAATTAGAATGAATCCCATGAACAAACAGATAACTCTTACACCAACCTTATTTTGTGCCTTTTATTCACGTTTGTTCAACGATTTAGTAAGTATAAATCCTTTTCCCTGCCCACTTCGATGCAGTTCCATAGGTTTCCATTATATTCACGTAACATAATTGCCCTAAAAGGAGGTGGTGGGTGGGAATATTGAAATGGTTTGGCTTGTGACGTCAAAAGCCTTGCCGATTTTGACCAGCTCACCCTGGAGGCTGAAGGCAGGATACATCCAGAAACCCTTATCTCACTCAAAACAGCATGGGTGTTTTTTCATAATATGGGCACTTTAATACTCTGTTTATTATTTCTTCACAGCCAGGGCGTTTGCCAGTGGCTGACTTTTGTTTAATTTAATATTTACTTATTGGGGTGCGCCTGCAGATTTTTTCCATATTTGCATTTGCAACGACTGGTGGCTACTCTGGAGAGACCAGCTTTAATGTGCAGTGCAAGGGACTACCCGCACCCGTCGAGGTTCTCGCCAAATTTACCTACCCCTTCAGGTGAATTGCAATTCAATTGTGTAGATATGTTTATACACTTCAATTTTAAGCCATGACCTCATTATGACTGATATTAATTAAATCCTGTTCATCTCCCAGGCTGATGAGCCAGCCATACTTAGTCCCAACCTGCTTGAATGCCTCTGCCGTCACCACCCCCGCCAGCTCTACTCCACATTACCTGTCAGGAAACTACTCCTCATCTGCTGAGTTCTTTGTCTGCATTGGAGTGTTTGCCTTCCTATACAGCATAGCTTCCCTGGTCATCTACCTTGGCTATCAGCAGCTGTATAGAGAGACAAGCCGTGGCCCAATTGTGGTGAGTGTGTTCAAACCCATGCCTGTTTGTTTGCCTATCAAGTAAGAAAGTCTAGGTAGTCATCATCAGTAAAGGCATATCTGTTTTCAAAGCTTTTGGAAGATGTTTGGGGTAAATTAGACTGGGTAGGTTGGCCTTCTAGTGAGTGATCTGCTCTGTCTGAAGATACACCGGCTCACGAGTCGGACCTCATCAAATACTTTGCATAGTTTCAACAGTAGTCAGCATTTGTTACCCTCTTAGTTAAACATGTCTACGAAATCTGATTAAGCAAACATCTTCTGCTCAAAATGCTTTTTGTATGGTAGTGAAAGCCAAGCATGGGCTAAGCTAATTCGGGTAAAAACACCATCGATTTCACTGACTTGTTGACATTAAGCATTTCATTTGTGTACCATGGAGAAGCTGTGAGGAATGTTTTTGGACCAAACCATGTTGGTTTACAGCAGCTGCTGTCACACCAGAGGCAGAGGTGGGTCTAAGGTCACCTCACAGCACTGTGTAAATGAATCTCTTGGAGGGTGTGTCCTGCTAACAACAGCTGCTCTGGCCCTTTGGGCGGGAGGCCAGCATAAAGGCATATCAGGGGCCTTTCCCAGATGACCAGCCACTTGATCACCACCATCAACTAATTTACAACCGCCAATGGACACAGTAGTTTGTCTCTGAAGGAGTAAAAGACTTATAGTTAAAATAATCTTGTCTGAGTAGTTGACAGGAGTGTGTGTTTGTATATGGCCGTAAAGGCAAAGCCGTGGAGGACTGTTGGACCATAAACACAACACTGTAGAAGGACACTTGTATAACATTTGTCACAACTATATTGCCTACAATATACTGTACTTTAGCCCAGCTTCGTCATTAAAAAAAAAGAAAGGTGAATCTCAACTATATGTTGCCACGTACACATGTGACCAACAGTTGCATAGTGTGCCATCTTCAATCTGAAGTGTATGCAGCAGTAAACAGTTTTTTTTCCAGTTAGTTGCATACAGTATGTATTCTGTTGTGAAGTAGTTATTGATGAGCAATATTAGACATAATTCTGAATACTGAAATCATGCTGTTAGGGTGGCTTGCTGCTAACCCTCATGTGAGAAAACGACATGAAATAGATTCATTTATGACTGCATTGCGTAAACTGGGAGTGTAAGTAATCCACTACTCACATGCTACTCTTATCATATTTCCTGCTGGCACCACCATAGATAAAAACTCTCACCCAATATTTGCACATCACGTACAGACTCTTCTTACAGGGAGGCTACACCGGGATTCCGTTCGCGTAGCGTCTGCTGCAACAATTAGCTTCCACTATACCAGTGGTCCCCAAACTACGGCCCGCCACCTCATTTTTGGTGGCCCCCCAAAACATGTCCGTGGTATATACGATCCGGCCCGCACGGGAGTACGACATCGTCAAACTATAACCTCCGTAATTTCCCTCATTCATTCTCTATGGCGGGTCTTAACAGTACACATGTAATACTATTTCTGTCCACTGGTGGTTGTTTTGGCGCTGTTTCGCGTTTGCCATCGAAAACGGAATGAAATGTATAGTAGGCCTACTGTACCTGCAAACAATATAAGAGGCCTCTGCTGACTGCATCAGTGCTCAAAGTATTCTAAAAGTTCAATTAATTGTTAATAACTAACTAACTTCTATTCAAGTCATAATTCTGGAACTTTCTGGTATAATTATTTATATTTTTTATTCACTCGTTCAAATATTCATACAGAGTTCACAAAGTTCTCATCAGGTGAGTGAAAGTTAGAATGGTGGTCATTTCAGATGTTTCTGCCACCACTTCATAAAACTCATAGTTTGAGAACTTTAAATTTGTAGGATATTGCTTGTTCACAACTTGAGCTGTGTATGCAAAGTTCAGAGTTCAAAATATACTTTTGGGACTCCCTGCTTATAGTTTTGAGAATGCTAGTATTATTTAATTTGAGCTACATTTTACACTGATATGGCAAGATAGCAATACAAACACAGATAACAATGGTATTAAATTGCAATAGCCTATAGATTAAATGTAATGGAATATTCAACTAAGGTAGACTGTCTTTGTTCACAGCGCTAAGCTATTTATGTTTATTGATATACTCAGAGTCCCTGGCCCTCTCTTAAAAAAAAAGTTTAGGGACCACTGCACTATACAGTAATGAATGGATCTGGCTACACAAGAAGTGATGGTGGCGCGTACTTTTGACAAAATTAGACAATTTTTCTAAAAATTATTGTCAGTTTGTGAAGTTTAGGCAAAGTAGGAAGTAATGTTAGGAATCTCTGATCAATGTGATTGGTAAGGCTGGATCAATGATTTCAAAGTTAGTGCCTGTCGCGATGCAAGTGTTGGAAACGTTTCCCAATCAAGAGTCACCAGAGTTTGGATTTTTCCAGGCTAGCTAACAGAATATATTACAGAAAACTGAATAGGGATATTCAGTATGAACCATATAGACAGATATGTACAGCTATGTGCAGTGTGGTAACAGGACCAATGTAGTGCAGAAACAGTTATCACCGGCCATGCCGACTGTGAGCAGGGGTAGCGGAAAGTGAAAGTTAGAGGCTGCGCCTGCGATCACACAGTCCAGGCTACTGGAGGCTAGTCTGGAAAAATCCAAACTCTGGCGACTCTTGATTGGGAAACGTTTCCAATCATTGATCCAGTCTTACCAATCACATTGATCAGAGATTCCTAACGTTACTTCCTACTTCGCCTAAACTTTACAAACTGACAATAAACAGTCTCAGCAATGTATGTGGGTCTACCTTAGCTGTAAATAAATTTCTGCATTTTTCCAACTGCACTTTTTGACGTTTGCAGGTGTTGCTGCTTCTGTTTATCACGTCACTCGTCGCTGATTGGCCTGACATTTTTCTTGTTTGAGGGAAATGGTTATGAACTATGTTGTTCCAGACTAGATCTCCCTGAAAGAAGATCTAGGTGGGTGGGGCCAGGCTACCTGGAGGCAGGGCATAGCAAACAACTTTTACAAATAACGAATCCTGATTACCACTCCCCTGCTGTCTGGGGCTTTCGCCAAATGCATGAAATACAAGCCTTACTGTGAAAGACAGAGGTCTTCTGATCCTATAACTCTAATGAAAGAAATGGTTTCTTTTAACACGGTGGAGAATGGTCCTTCATTTTTGCACTCTCTGGCTGACAGTCAGTCCTAGGCTCAATTTAATTTCCAGGGAAACGTTTTTATATTTTAGCCTATGTTAAAGCAGGATCTAGAACAGTGCGTGTCTGGCTTGTTGGGGCGTGGCATCACGATGGTTGCTTCATGTTATGCGATTTCTAAGCTAAAACATTTTTTGCCACATACAGCAAACATCACCTCACCATCCGCTAGCTGCCTGTGCCCTGAATACACTGTAAAAAAATGTGATCTCTGGACGGCCCAGGCTCCAAAAAGTAGCAACAACTTGGTCCATCCTGGACCATAAAAACATAACAAACTGTTCCAGCCAATCACCAACAAGATGTGCGTCTAGGAGAGTTTCAATTGCACGGGAGGGAAGAGGAGGGAGTAGCAAGCTAGCTCTCTGCTTTGTTTGAATGTCAACAGAAGTGACATTACCCAACATCGCTTAGAGTACCTTTAAGTAAAATTAGCCTGGACAATAAAAAAAAAAATGTTTGCACCTTTTCACCCTCAAAATCTAAATCCACCACTTCAACACAGCATATTAAGACCTTATGGTTAGCAGAAAATTGGAATGCACATTCTGTAATATCTTTCAAATGTGATGTCAAAAAAGAAAACAGTTTTTTTTTTTCCACACGTATGCACAGCTACCACATCTGATCCATCACATCATAGTGGAGCACACAGCAGATGCAATGCAAACGGAACACTTCAGTTTCCTGGTGTGGCCTCCCTGTAAAAATACTGTGTACAAATATTATATATTGTACACAATAAAAAAAACGGAAACAAATGTAGTTTCTTGCTAACACACCAGTATGTTTCAGAGTTGCCTGATGACCATAAGACCATAAGAGGGTGTTATTTTTAGCACCTTTTGAAACAAACTGTGTAACTACCTTTTTAACATAATGGATCTAAATGCAGTGTCCTTCCCGGTTTCATTGACAGCAGTCATACTTATCTGATTGGATGTCATGTGCTTTCTCTTTGTCATTATCCAACAAAACATTGTGCTACACTACAGTATTAGGATTCTAGTAAAAACTGCATAATTACTTACAAGCAATATACATTTGTTTTGGGGACAAATACAATTATTCATATCTCTAGTGTCTGTTTTATTTTTGGCTCAGTACAACATTCTTTTACTTTGCCTAGTAAGTAAAAGTGAAGAGCAAGCAGTCACGAGGTGAAATTAGTCAGTCACACCCGTACTCTAGTGTGTACAGACTTGTCTAACACTACCCCTGTCAAGGAAGCTACCAGTGACTACTGTAGTCTCCGTGCACTCTGAAAGTCTCTTACTATAAGTAAGTAAAAAATAATCAAATATTCCCTATTCTTTTAAATAATATAGTCAAGCATATCTTGTTCACCAAACAAAGCTAGGAATATTTATTAGCCAAGATATCCTTGGAATTGTTTTCAGATATTATGGAGAATCTGGTGAAAGGTCACCCAGCAGATTGTACAATGGAAAGCATAATTAAGCTTGAGCTTTTCAGTGGCCTGTATCTGGGTGTGCCTGGGTGCCTCTGGTGATGTTTGTAATAACTCCTGATATTAAGCTATCAGTTCTGAGATCCTATGTGTCAACATTGTCAGTTGATGGCGGTGTTTAAATTCATCCGTCCTCTTACCAACAGGACCTGCTGGTGACTGGTGCATTTGCTTTCCTGTGGCTGGTGTGCTCTTCTGCTTGGGGTAAGGGCCTCACTGATATCAAGTTCGCCACCAGTCCGTCTACTCTGGTCACCATCCTCAGTGTGTGCAAGGAAGGGAACACCTGTACACCAGGTGCCATCCCGCACATGGGACGCCTCAATGCCTCAGTGGTAGGTTCACAGTCACAATTTTCCTATAACTTTGTGTTTGTGTTTAACTTTGCGAATGGAAGATTTGTGTTTGTATTTCCCTCATTACTAAATGGATAGTTTTCGTATGGTAACATTATATGGTCATTATATACAATGTTCCACATTGTCAAAGATATTTCAACTTCCATTACCATAGAATTAGAAACAGTGATAACAGTAATCTTTTCATAAGAACTCTGGTCCATGTAAATCCTGAAAGAGATATTAAATGAATGTTTTGAGGAGATGATTCATACTGTACTATAACCATAACCTTACCATAACCATATCTGTCTATTAATTACAGGAACGTCTGTCTGTCTATGTGTTTGTTATTCGTTTATCTGTCGGACCGTTCGTCCGATTGATTGGCAAGTGTCTTGCTACGGGCAGAAGTGAGTGCAGTGCCAAGTTGATGTTGTTTGGATAAGAAATTCAAAAGATATCGTCTAATATATTAAAAGAAGCACACATGGCTTTTGCCGCTCACAGCACAGCGCAGGTCCAGAGAGGGTAGAATGGGTAGAAAGTCAAGATGCAAGATCTTTGGACGATTATCATGTCTGACCTCAACAATATAGAATGCGGTTTGCTTGCATAAAACGCGAACCGGTGGGTAGCCTATGCAGTGGCTCAAAACAATGTGAAAATGTTGACACTTCGAATAGCCCAGGCTACTTTGGACTGCCTTTAGACTTAGAATAAACAAACAACAATTCCGACTCCAAGGTCCCAAATAGAAACAAGCAATAATCGTCCCAAACATAATTGCAAAAAACATGTTAAAAATGCCCTCAGAATTGTCGGATTTTCATGAGAAAATGTTTTCAGTGCCCGCTAGAGTGGCACCTCAAACAATAAGTTTGAAGAATGTGTCTTAATGAGTGCCCTTCTAGTGTTGTAAACATAATGCAAGACCCTATAAGGTGCTCCTTAAAATGGCCTATACTTGACGTTTCGTATGTGTGCCCTTCCATTGGAAAAAGTGCCATTATCGAATGCCCTCTTTACTACCCCTACATGCCAGTGTACCAAAGGGTGTCATTTCTAGTAGAGAATGCAGTGGAATGCAGCCCTGTATATTGTACTACATGTGAGAAAACATAAAGAAATGCCAACGTAGGTGCACCTCTAGTGGATAAAACGTGATGCAGTGAAGTAAAGGGTGTCCCTACTATATATATATATATATATATATATATATATATATATACACTTTACTGATCCCCAAGGGAAATTCAAGGTCCCTGTAGCTTAAGACATCACACACAACAACATAAACTAAACTTAAACAGGGTGACAGTAAAATATACCAAATCAAAGACTCACATGAATGTACTAAGGATGTATAAGCATGAGGCGCTTGCAGTGACAGGGCAGGGACTGACCCTGTGTTTTAGTATGCAGTGGTAAGGTGCTCTATGAGGTGTGTGTGTGTCACGGTGGTAGTGCAAATAAGTCCAACTGTTGTATCGATTTAGGGATGTTTCCCAGTGGATGCCCCTGCAGTGGATAATATGTGATAAATAGGTGCCTTTACAATGGGATAAAGTTGATGTTCCCTACAGGTGTCTTTCTGATGGAAGAAAGAAAATCATGAAGTGCCCTCTCAGATAGCACTGCGTCGCTATTAAGTGGCCTTGCAATGGAAAGGAACATATCTTTGCCCAGTGGCTCATAATCTGTCCATGCTTGTTACATGGTAGCTTTTTCCGTGGGGTTGGGCCCCCTGTCTTGTGAGGTGTCCTTTTTGTTTTTTCGCCCTGCCATTCAAGAAGTCTCTGCACGTCAGTGGTCCCGAATCTAAGGAAGTTTGAAGTTTCAGAATGCCACACATGAAAAGCATGACCAGCTACAGTAAATGAGTGGTAGACAGAGCGTGATGTCACTTATAGACAACCAGAGTCACATCGTTGCAAATTTCATATGATGATGCTTCATTCCACAAAATGGCTTCTCTTCTCTATCATCAAGTTAGGCTTTTCAATAGACTAAACATATAGCCTTAACTCAAAACAGCTTTTAGGCTTATGTCATTTTGATCTGTAAAAAATGTCAGATGCAGCCATGCTTAAATTCTAGTGTATTATACAAATACAATGTATTATTATATTATATCTTAATCTGTCTCTTTCTTTCCACAATACTTGCCATCATTTAAGGAGTTGTTTTTAAATATCAGAAAACCTGTGCATCTGTCATACTATCTAGTCACACACCAATCACACAAACTCTCATCCAATCTTGATTGGCAGGTCATTCCTGTTGCCAGAGTAGTTTCCCATTTGAGAGAAAGCTTCAGTTTGCTCCTGAATATTGGAAACCCATATTTAGCTGCAAAAAAAAGGACATCGACAACATATCAGATGTTGAAAGTGACTGAAACTTAACTATTTTGTGGAAAATTTAAGCTCATTTTGAATTTGAAATTTGTGTAACGATAAAGACAAAACAAAAGTAGGAGCATTTCACAGTTAATTAGTTAAACTGGCACCATGATTTATATATATATATATATATATATATATATATATATATATATATATATATATATATATATAAAAAAACAGCATTTCAGAGAGGCAGAGTCTCTCAGAAGTAAAAGTGTGGAGGTATTCATCACTCTGTGTAAACCTGTGTGGGAAAATAATGAAACAATGTAAGAATAATGCTCTTTCATGTGAAATTGCAAAGGATTTTGGGATTTCATAATTTCCTGTCCTGTAGTTACATCATTTGAGATTTCATCATTTCTCGTCCTGTAGTTACACCAATCAAAATGTGTCATTCTTTTTTAAAGAAACTAGAACGCCACATGGATACAAAGCACTCTACTGTCAAATACAAACCTGTCAAATACTTTGAAAGGCGACACAGGAGTTGAGACTTCACAAATGTGCCTAACATCAGCATGTTCCAAACAAGTAGGCTACAGGCACTTTGCACGTCTTACCACGTAGGCTACCTCACTTTATTAGTTGGCTTGAACACTAAAATATGGGTCACGACTTATTGACCATGGGAAATTGAAGTTCCCAAGGCCAGACCAGTTAAGAAACACTGGCTTAGGTGCCGCACCTGAGACTTTATAATGTAGGGTAAACCCTTCCATACCGTACTTTTCTCTAGAATCCCCCTTGTGGGTGACTAAGCTTTCATATCTGTTCATTTCAGACCTTTGGCTTTCTTAACCTCATCCTATGGGCTGGAAACTGTTGGTTCATCTTCAAAGAAACACCCTTCCACAAGCCAACTGCAGCTCCCCCTGCTGATAACCCAGAGGCAGGAGAGCAACCTTTCCCTGGACGGTAGAAATATCTGTGTTGGCTTTCAGATTTACTATGTCAGGTGAAATAAAATAGCTTATATTGGCAATACCTATCCATTTTACTTATGAATGTCAGATGTGAGAACGTTCTGTAGAAGGAATTGTTATTGGATTGGTTTCATGAACGTATTGAAAGTTGAAATAGCAGATTCAAGCAAAAAAGTTTTTGCTTTAAGGTGATTTTTTTTTTTTAAAACAAGTCACTCTAATATACACCTCAATTTTTTTTTTCACATGCTATTTTGTGTCACTTTGGT
The DNA here is from genome assembly GCF_046254945.1 of Alosa pseudoharengus. Taxonomy (NCBI): domain Eukaryota; kingdom Metazoa; phylum Chordata; class Actinopteri; order Clupeiformes; family Clupeidae; genus Alosa; species Alosa pseudoharengus. Next base: position 19,692,403 of record NW_027468881.1, read on the forward strand.
GAATTGGCATATTAAAAAGCTGAACTGTAGTGTATGCAAAATGTCCGTTATTGTCATCTCACATCTGTCATCTGTAAAAAAGGTTTTTATTTTCAATAGAAACTCTGTAATGATCTCAGATTGTCAACACACTACATTATACAGTATATTGTGTTTGTAGACTAATAATAAATTTTGATTGTGCTGAAGTAAAGTTATGTTATTCTAAAACGTAGACAGTGATTGCCTTATTTTTTTACTGTTTATGCTCTCGGCACTCATTTGTGAAGACAGGCAGTGGGGTGTTTAATTAGGTTTTTTATCTGTTTTGGTTATTTGTTATTAACATTTTGCTGAAAATTAACATGGATTTCTAATAAAAGCGTTAAAATAAAAGCATTGCTTTTTTGCTTGTGAAGACTTTGCAGAACTGCAATATTATGTTGTCTTGTAACATTGTTATCAAGTTACATTGTATATTGTGCATTGTTGACATTGTTATTATGTAATAATAAATAATGTTAACATTGGTTGTGTGCAGATATGACAGTTCCTACAATACTAATTTGCTTTTTGTTAAAAGTCGTTAGTTGTCATACCAAAGAGCAAGATAATAGCATCTATTGAAGTCCTAAATATACACCAGACAGGCCTAGAGTATATCAGGATGCAGGCTGGAGCATCAACAAAAAATGCCCAAATGAGTTGTTGCAAGGTGTTGTTGGGCGGATTTTCTTCCAAAGACGGAAGATTCGGCTTGGACATATACGACTGTATGAGAAATCTACAATAACATGTGGAATGCTCATGCAAGTAAGCTCTGTTGCTGGTATCAGATATGCACCTGCAGATCTTTAGGAAGTAGACCCAAAATGTGCACGTTCACGCATTGCGAAGGCGTGCTATGACGTCTTGAGTAAGAGCGCGCTGTGATGATGGCGGTACGTGCACGCGCAGCAGCAGTAATGGCTGCTTCAGATCGGCGGAGTTCTATCCCAGTTGAGTTCGTAGGACAAAGTTGGAGCTCCTGGATAGATAAGACCAACGTTTCCGCATCGGAGGGTGAGTAATGCGATTGTCCTCCAAACTGAAATACCTGTGATCGTGCTGACAGTCTGGACAGACTTATATTCTTAAAAAAAGCACGGTACCCACTCACCGTAACCCAAACAAAAGACCCACTGGGTCCTAGCGCGGCATAGATTTGTAGTCAACTTTAGCTAACAATTGTTAACGATACTTTGAGAAATCTCACAGGTCTCATTGTTCAGTGAGCACATATCCGATGTATATTATGATATATATGAGTAATCCATTATCCTTGTGTATTTGAATCACATCGATATGCTTGTGCCCATCACAGATGGTCATGCTCAGGGTTTTCCTGCTTCTCAGCCATTAAGTTGGCTCGCTAACTAGCTAGCGCTTGTTAGCTAGCTTGTGTCACTCTCGATAGGTTCGCCAGCCTATAGGATGAGAAAGCCAAGTTAATCGGCGATATTTTTATATTTAACATGTTTACGGTATATCAAGCCACACAAACGCATTGCCTTCATAGGGAACCGCATAAAGGAGTGGATGGGGATGGTAGCTAGCAAGCTAACGTTAGGAGAAATGGATTGCAGACAACGGGAAGTGAAGGTGGAGCTCTTTCTTCTAGCAAAGTTGACTTGGCGAATAAGAGAACGCGCTAAATACCTCTTCCTAAGTTTGGGTGTTAATTAGCTTGTCTGTATAGATCTGTTAGTATTGAGCTGTCTCGTAAGCCCTCGTAGAATAAATCATTCAAATTAACGTTGCTTAGCTTTAGCTACCGTTAGCTACTCGCTAGCTAGATGGGCAACCAGTTAGCTAAGATTCTGTATACGCCCTCATGTACTTTCTCACTAGCAAGCATTCTTCAAAGATACCATCCCATGTATATGCGCTGAGATTGGCAATTTTGGCTTTTGTAGCTAAACCAGGCAATCAGCATATTGCAAGTGCATGTATGCCCCCCCAAAACTTCAGTGAAGAGTGCCCTGTACATCATTGTGTGTGTGTGTGTGTGTGTGTGTACATATCTTAAACCTGAATCCATCGAACCGTCAACCCACTAGTGATCTGTCTGTTTGATAGCCTTGTTAGTGTACATTATTGATGTCATGATCCTTTCTTTATAGCGTCTAATACAGAAGAATGCAGCAAAAATGTGAAGAAAAGGATGGAAACTATGACACTCAGGAAAGAAGGTTAGTTGCATTTGTAATTATGGAACTTACGAAGACGGAACAAATGAACAGTGTCTGTAGCACACCTGTTTAAGTACTAGTTAGCTATGTGGAGAACTGAACCAAGAAACTGGTGTGTACATGTTCCTTCCATTGTGAACAAGCACCTCTTATTGGCATGTGAAATGTAAAGACTATTAAGGCATGATGCCATTGCTGCTTTTATAGAGAACATTCTTCCTCTCACTTTCCTCTCAATTTCATGCAGATATGTCAATTTATGGCCACTGCCCAGCGCACGACGACTTTTTCCTGGTGGTGTGCAGTCATTGTGGACAGGTGGTGAAGCCCCAGGCATTTGAGAAACACTGCGAGAGGCGACATGGGCCACTCGGCAAACTCTACGGCGACCACTCTCTGTCGAGCCCGCTGAAGCGACCTCGGCCTGGTCGTCCTCCTGGTCCGCACAGTGCCTCTCGGGAAGCGCGGGATGGCAGGTGGCAGGAGCCAGGCTCGCCCAGGGCTCCACCCCCGCCTGCCACACACAGGCCCACAAAAGCCCAGAAAGAGGGTGCCAGGTAAGGCATTGTGTCATTACTGTGTGTTCTCTCTCTCTCTTGCAGTTAGCATACTCTTTCTGTCTTTACTTTATTATCCTGTGTGTGGAGCATTTAGATAAATTAGTCATCGGCATGTGGGAAGATGGTTGTCAGCTCCTCAAGAAGAAAGGGAAATTCTCACTGCAGAGCTAGAGTTTCCATGCCATGGAGAATTACCCATGTGTATTATGGAAAGATGATCAGTTAACCACTTTGTTGAGTTTGCACACGTACATGTTCACATTTGCTTTATCTTACAATGTTGTCTTCCACCTTCAGCGCGTTGCCAGGCGATAAGCTGTCCCAGGGAACCCCGCCATCACCACCCCACTCTTCTGCCCCTAGTCCTCGAGACCCTCCATGGCGCCACGGGGCAGTGCAACCCAGCGCACCCTCTCCTGGAGAGAAGCCTCTCCAGAAGGGCATGCAAGGACCACCTGTGGATGTCCTCAGCCCCTTGCGTGGGCCGAGAACCTACAGCCGAACCTACAAGAAAGTGCACAGTAAGGGTACGTTCAGACTAAGCATCTTTTTTGCAGCTGCCGGCGTCCGTTTTACATTATAATCCTATGGAGAAGGCCATGTTTTAAAAACAAGTACTCAGCTTCTTTTAAAACGCGACGTCTTGTTCTGCAGCTCAGAGCTGTTTATAAAGTTGAGAAATATTCAACTTCTAGCGGAGAAACGCCATATGTCACACTGTTTTTTTACAGCTGACCAATCACAAGCAGATTACCGAGACCTGTGGTTTCCCATGACAACAAGTAAAAAATGGAGAAGGTGACAACACCGGTCGAGAGACTTGTTGTTTTAGTGACTGAGCATACTATATCAGAAGAGCATAGTTTGACATGGCTTCACAATTTTACCATAACATACCAAAGGCAATAGCCCAGGGGCGTAGATTTGCGTGGAGACCGAAGGAAGTGTCCACACCAATGTCAAATTACGACTGAAATGTCCCCACCAATATTCAGGTTGAAATGGGGGAAAAAAGCGCTCACATGCGCTACACAAAGAGTTAAATCATTTCTCACTTCAGTGCTGCGGATCATCTCGTACAGATCTTGTAATGTGCAGTAGTCTATAAGGGTAAATCACGCTGATTTGAAGTTACCTATAACTACCAGTGAGCCGCAGTCTCCTGCGCAGCATGCAGTGCTTCAGCTTTACTTCACTACAACCATGAAGTGTGTCCAAATTCACCCATTCTTCTCTGTTGAACTCCTCGAGAAGTAGGCTACTCTCATCACTAGGGTTGGGCACCGAAACACGGTTATAATATGGCACCGGTGCCAACGCAAACGGTAGTAACTGCATCGAATAACAACGTGGATTTCGGTGCCTCATTTCGGTGCTTAAATAGCGTTTTTTTTTAAAAAAACATTTTATACGAGGCATCACTGCATGTCATGCCCCATCTCTAACGTCTTGCTCTGATAGCAACACATCCAGATACAGTTAGCTAACATATGATAAACACTGGATGTATAAACCAGAGGGGTGCACCACATAGGCTAGTGGACAGTGTTTGACAGCTTGCGTGAGCCCAAAGTAGCTTACTTTAAAGCGATATCGCGAGCTCCTATCAAAATCTAGCAGTGGGCCTAACTACACACAAGCAAAAGGCTATGAAACAACATCAACAGTAGGCTAGCCTATACGTTACACAATATCCTTGCTAATGCGCTAACTGACATTTATTTGAAATGTTATCAGCAAAGTTGTACGGTGAAAACTTTATTTCACGGTGTGTTATGGCATGATATTAATCTTTCATGTGCACGAGGCCCATATAGCATCACAATGAATATGAAGATCATGTTAAAAGTTAGCTGGCAAAAACATAAATATGTAGGTTACATACCTGATGTCACTGAGCTGTCAAAGAGGCCATCTCCGTACATTATCGCTAATTAAACTCAGCTGACTGGTGTTACCGCATAGCCATAGTTGCTGTTAAAATGCCTACTAGGCTAGCGCTGGGAATCTAAACACTTCAACACCGACATGTAGCCTAACATGTTCAAAACTACTGCATGTTAAGACGTGAAATTTCGTGAAGTATTTGGGAACACACTGAATTAACTGGAAAGTAGAGTCCCTGTTAGATTAGCTTGCTTGCAAATGCCCTTGTCCATGACCTGGCAGTTTTATGGCAAGCGGTTTTAACATACCTTATGGCAAACCGCCTACACTGGGTAAACTTGAAAGAAGAGCTTACCATTGTGTGTGCATGCATGGCAAGCTGTTTTAACATTTAAATGTATTATTCGTAGGAGCAATGAGATATTGATAGTAAATTGAATAACAGTTTAATTTCATGTTCAAATTTGTCAATAAAAAAAAGCAATTCATGCTTTAATGAATTTTTTTAAATCAAATCAATAAAAAAAACAATTCATGCTTTAGACCATTTTAATTTAAAAACAAAGTACCGGTTCAGGCACTGTTTCGGCACCGGCACCGTTTTAAAAGTATCGATTTAGCACCGGTATCGGATAAAACCCAAACGATACCCAACCCTACTCATCACACATGTGTCACATGAAAGAGCCTTTTCTCAGCTTTTAAACGGTGCTAGCTAGTCACTGTTTGCTGTGATACAGTTCGCGAGAAAAATAACTTCAAGAGATTTAATAATTGTTGAGCTCAGATGTCTTCTTAATTTTCAATTTATTTAGTACAAGGTGCAGAACATACGACTAACGTTTCGATGTAGTCACATCTTCATCAGAGTCCTTGGAAGGAATGGGGGGTAAAGCCCTGATAAGGATTACCTACAGGTCTGATTGAGCATAAAGGGGGCGTTGGCTACCTGAATACACCCACAGCTTCCAAGGAGCTACACTCACAACATTAAGTCATTAAAGGCAAATTGCCCACAAACCAGAGAAGTAATTAAAATGTTCGAACAGGCATCCGTATAAACAAGCATACATAGTTCACAATACAATAGGGAAAAAACATTTAACATTAACAGTTTAACATTTACAGCATGATAGATTTAATTCATCATTAAGGGCTAAAGGTTCTAAAGTGCCAAGTGCATGTATCCAATAAGCTTCCCTACCTAAGAGCTTTTTAATATCACCACCTCTGGGTGGGGCTGTGATTTTCTCTATTCCCCAGAATCTCAAAGATGCCGGAGAACCATGATTGGCCTCCTTGTAATGTCGCGCCATGGCATATGTTAGGTTTTGGGTGCGAATGGCGGTCTTATGTTCAGATACCCGTATTTTAAGTTGCCAGTCCACAGGAACATTTATGCTGTAGGTAATCCTTATCAGGGCTTTACCCCCCATTCCTTCCAAGGACTCTGATGAAGATGTGACTACATCGAAACGTTAGTTGTATGTTCTGCACCTTGTACTAAATAAATTGAAAATTAAGAAGACATCTGAGCTGCACCGGCGTCTCTTCTTCTCTCTGAAATATCTGTCCTGGCCTGGTTGCACCGGATTGTTTGACAGAAGCGCGGAGAACCCTCCTTTGTCCATTTAATAATTGTTCTCTGCGCACATTTCCACATCCATTCGTCTCGGTGGAATCTCGTAGACCTACACTCTTCACGCAACACAGGACAAACCATATATCAGAATAAACAGCAGACCTTACCGAACACAAAGGTGTAATGCATTCCCGTGTATAGTTAGCTGTTCCAGAGTAATCCGGTTTTTAAATGAATTATAGCAAAATTCAACATGGTCTTTCGGCTGCATTTCTTAAAACTGAGCTGTGCTTACATCGCCTAGATATCTGTAAATGTTAGAATCAGAGAATATACAGGCAGCTCACGGTTAAGAGTTTGTCAATGTAGCCTTAATGATTTCTTTTCACAAAATGCTAAGTTTCTTAAAACTGAGCTGTGCTTAAATGGGCATGATTTCATAACAGACCAAATAGAAAATAAATGTTAAATATAGCCTACATATCTGTAGCCTTCATATTAAAATCAGATTATGTAGGCTACACAGTGTAGTTAGATGAAGTTGGACAGTAGCACATTTTAATCATTTTATATATCTTTATATATATATATATATATATATAGCTTTTTTTTGGGGGGGGGGGGGGGGGGGGTTAGTTTAGTTTGGTGTCCCCACCAAAGCTCAGACCAAACCTACGCCCTTGCAATAGCCAACGCCAATTTTCTCTTCCACGACATTTTGTATCCACACGTAATGTTAGGCACTTTGTCTATCGCAAAAAGGCGCTTCCGGCTGCTTTTTGGAACAAAAGCGATGGCAGATTATTATTTTTTTCAAACTGAAAAAGCGGTCTGCACAACTTCTTTTGTCAGAAAAAGATGCTTAGTCTGAGGGCATCCTAGGCGTCACAACAATCTTTTTAAATCAGCCATCAAATCTTTTAAAATCAGCCATCAAAATCCTTAAATGATGGTGTACTGTGGGTAGCCTCATTGTCGAGGCCCATCATGCTGTTTGGTTTCACATTTGAGACTGCATTTTGTTGCTTGTTATGGACACCTGTACATGTTTTTGTACCTGCAGGAAAGGAATTAGACCTGGACAAGCACTGTGGAGTACTTGATCCAGAGAGGAAGAAAGTTTGCACCAGGCTCCTGACATGTAATGTAAGTGTCTATTTCCATTGTCCGTGCATGCATCCCAAACTATGTGCTCAGGTTTGCTGCCTGCACATCTATTTTTACCTTTTTATCTTTACCTTTATGTTTATGTTATTATTTCCATCATCTTACTTGTATCAACTTGTACTCTGCACAATGACAATAAAGTTGAATCTAGTCTAATCTAATCTAATCTTAATGCAGCTTCATATTTGTTCAGAGAACCAAACAATAATTTAAATAAAGTTATTGTGCTTTTTCAGTCGTAATATTCCTTTTGTCTGTTTTTGCCCATTTTTGTTGCAGATTCACTCCATTCACCAGCGAAGGCAGGTTGTTGGAAGGAGCAAGAATTTTGACCAGCTGGTCACAGAGTTGAAAATGGGCTCGAAGGCTCGGGAGCGGGCCCCTGTTCTCAGAGAAACGCTAGAAACGGAGCCCCCCTGTTCTGAGACCCCCGTGAGCCAAACCGGGCCTCCTCACTGCAAACGTCAGCCAAACCATGTAAATCTCAGGTATGAGCAATGAGACAAATAAGTCTGAAGTTCTAAGTGCATTACGTTGTTCTAGTCATTTTTGAACAGCTATGAATGAATATCTGTAGTAGCAGAGATTGACCGTCACTTTAGCCTTGAGCTGTGTCTCTTAACATTCTCACATACCATTGGCTCTGTCTCTATCCTTGTAAAGGGCAAACAATGACTAAGTAGTTTAAGTGTCACTTTCCACACGAGAGGGCAGCATTAACATTTCAATTTCTGTGATGGTACATCTTAATACTGGCAGCAGTAATCTTATGAGCACATAAAAGGCTTATCTGGTGGCACAGTGAGGTTGATGTGGAAGGTGACCGAGTGCTGTGCTGTCCGTTGATTGGCAGGCCCAGGACTCCCTCGGAGAGTGCTGTGGAAGAGGAGATGGAAGTTCCAGCAGAAGTGGAGGAACCCACGCCGCAGTCCAACAATCACAGTCGCCTTTCCAGCGACGAGAGCGAAGGAGAGGGCCAGGAGGAGACCCTAGACCTCCCGTTCAGTCCATGGCATCCCAAACCTCTTGGGGTACGACATTAGAGAGAAAACTTAACACATAAGCTTTTTTTTAGCAAATGACTCCATGAAGAAACACTTGGTTTTGGGATATTTCGTTTTGTCAGAACAAATTTAAAATTTTCTATATTGAGTGAATTTTTGTGTATTGATATTATTGATTATATTTGATTATATAATGATTTTATTTTAGTAGCATCACATGACCGGCCTGCCAGCACACAGTCAGATTTTCACGCTATTCATTGTAGAATCCTGGACTTGTTAGACACCATGGACTTGTTAGCTGCTTGCAAGTTCATGGACTCTGATGTTTAGCTCTCCTAACACAAGCTTTCTCCTTCACTCCTTCACAGTTGTGCACGTTTGGCAGTCGGGCACTGAGCTGCAGTGTCTTCACCTTCGACCGGCGGCTGCATCATCTGCGGTCAGCCGTGAGTGCCATGGTCGAGCAGCACATCAGCGCGCATCTCTGGAAGTGAGTGGCTTGAACAATTTCACTTACAGATTCACTAATACACACCTGTTAAAGGCAACTCCCATTCTTTGATATTTCAAGGCTTAGAGGGGCTGATGAGCAACATTCTAAGTTCATTCAACTTAAAATATTTAACTTTATTTCTCCAGGTATTTGCAAAGCACAAAATTAGTGGAGAGCAATTGCTACATTTTGCCCAGTTAATCAGTTTTACAATTAATACAGTATCCTACAGGTCCTCAGTCATGGCTTTTGGGTTGGGAACATGGATTACTTAATACTCGTAATACTCACTACAAACTGTATTCAACAAGTGGACCATCGGGTATCTTTGAATACATGTAGAGAGAACAATACACAATTGTGCTTTTAAAAGGTTATGTGATATATGTTTTGCAGTATATAGCTTAGAGTGGCACTGTTGTGACCAAGTACGGTATACTTTGATATTGAAGCCGGTATATTTTTTCAGCCTCTCATGTAGGATTGGTGATTTGCCCCTTGTATAATAGCTGTTACAATTCAGAGGCAGTTCAGGCTTCTGTGTCTGAATGTCTTGCTCTGTATTGGTTTTGATGAAGACTTTAGCATAAGGTACAGATTAATACAAATTCGAGCAGAGAGTCTGAGAGTGTGAAGAAGCACTATTTTGTCAGTTTTCAGTCATCCATCATGTGGAAACCATCCCATAATGTTTTGGGTTCTCTGCAGGAAAATCCCCCAGGTGGCAGACACGCGGCCCAGCAGAACTCCAGCAGCGGTGGCATCTGTCCCCAGCTCTCAGGACCCCTCAGGCGGCGCCTCGACCCGTGCGTCTGCCGCCTCCTCCTCCTCCTCATCCTCTTCGTCGCCCGCCCTCTCCTCCCTCAGGACTAGCAGCTCCTCGCTCCCTCCGCGCGCGGGTAGGGAGAACACCTCAGGACAATCAGAGACTAAAGGCATCAGGCCGGCCGCGGCCTCGGGGCCCGGCCGACCCAAGAACCCCGTGGGCCGGCCCAGCAAGCAGCAGCTGCGCCAGCGCGAGCTGGAGCTGGAGCGGAGCCGACGGGCCGAGGCAGGGGCCTCGCCCGGCACGGGGGCGAGGGAGGAGCAGCCGCCATCGTCCGCCCGCGGCGGCGCCGCCAGGGGCTACGAGCGGCAAGAGGAACGCGCCTTTGTGGCCTCCCCGGACAAGTCCACCAGCCCCGCGTCTTCTCGGAGGCCTGTCAACGGGGCCCTGTCGCTGTTGAGCAAGCCGCGGCCGACGGCGCACACAGCCCAGGCACGCTCGCCCTCGCTGGCCAAGCGGCCCGCGGGGCCTCCCTCCGGCCACGCTCCCTCCACACCCCCGGAGCACTCCAGCAGAGGAGGAGGAGGAGGCGCAGGAACGGGAGCGGGCAGCGGCGCAGGACCACACCGGCGGCCCGACGGATACGACCACAAGGGCTTGGGCAAGAAACGCAAGGCCAGTGGTGTCTCACCTCCCGTGACCCCCTCGCAACCCCCCAAATCTCTGGGCCTGTCATCCCCCTCACATTCCAGCTTCTTCTCTTGGAAAAAGGACAGCAAAGGGGCGGCAGCCTCCCTTGGGCTGGAGAAGAAACTTGACACACAGAAGGTGAGGGCTGAGAGAGATACAGTGCGTCTAGAGCAGGGTTATATTGCTGTGTAAAAAAAACAGTGAGCTCAATATTCCAGACTGAACATGCCAATGAGCTACCAACTTTTTTAGAGATTTTATTTATGTTTTTAACATAATGGTTCAGTATAAAGTCCACACAGTTTGCAAAAGTGTACAAATGAGCTGTTTAAATATCTCTCAAAAAGTTACTTTTTTTCATGAACAAAGATGATGGTGTGCTTTGAGGCTAAACTAATGACACTTCTTCTATCCCCCTCAGCCAAAGCTTCATCACTGAGGCAGTCTGCCTTAAAACCACTAGGAGAAGAAGCCTACTGCCATCTATTGCCACAGAATTTATGCACAGGACATGATGGGCTGTACGCAACACAGCTGGGTTGACTGTTTTGTATGTGCGAGTGAGAGTGTGAGTGTTTGTAAATGTGAGTGTTTATGAAATGTGAATATGAATGAGAGCTGATTCCCCGTGTATGAGTACAGATATACCTCAAGACCTTCCTAAGATGCTGCTAAATAGAAAATGTCAATTAATGGAAAATGAATTAAATATCCCTAACACTTGAATGACATGGGTTGGCTTGTTCTTCAATTGTGTTCCTGCACTCAACAGGAGAGGTGATCAAAACCCACATGTTAACAATTTGACACAATTTGTTTTTAAATGTTTTTGCATGTTTTTTAGTAAAGAGCAGTGGAACGTAAGGTAATCTACCTTAAAAGGTTTTAATCACCATTTTACAAAGTACTGAATTTTATTTATTTCAATCCAGTCTTTGTCCAAAGACTTTGTATGCTAAAAGGATACATGAATGTATTTATTTATTATATATTGTATATTGTATAGTTGCATAGGGATTATTCTAGTGTTCTAGCTTTAGAATCTTGTTAAATTTAACACATTTCATATTGCATGCTCACAAAGCCACTGACTGTCTTTTGTTGGCTAGTTTGACAATGCAACACAAATGTCTCTTCATCCTTGACGGCCTGTAAACTAACAGGAATAATTTGTTGAGTGTTCCCTCCTGAATTCTGTTGCATTGATAGTGCTCTGTAGACATTATTGCAAACTAAGACAAAATCAATGCAAGTTAAAGGTGCCACTAATCTAACCGGTTCAGGGTTCCCACGGGTCATGGAATTTCTGGAATATCGTGGAATTTTGGAAAGTCTGTTCCAGACATGGAAAGTCAGGGAATTTTATCATTTTTTTAGGGCAAAGTTATGGAATATCAGGGAATTTTGAATTCAGAATTGGTGTATATCTGGTTATTAGAGTTGAGTTGTGGTTAGCCCAACTTTGTTCATTCAATACCCATTTATTTGCTCAAAAAATAAGTAAAAGATTCTTAAACGCTACGCGACTTCTGAAATCTTGTACCCTTCATTATAGTAGGTCATGGAAATTCTTTTTTTTGTCAGGGAAAGTCAGGGAAGTGTCATGGAATTTTACATTTCACTTAGAGTGGGAACCCTTCCGGTTACCAGTGGCATTGAGGTACGAAAATATATTGTAAAAGCCTTTAAAAGGATTCTATACCGTATTTGACTTCCAATTTCCTGCATATACCCTGCCCTAAAAGATCTGCATAACCAATAACGGCACAGTTTTGGCACCGATAAGAGTGTACTAGTGTACTTAATGGTGTCCTGGTGATGTAGGTGCTAGTTGAGGCTGGTGTGATGGCTTTTCTTACATTTTCATCAAGTAGTCTATCAGACCACTGAACTTCATACGTAGCCTGGGTAGCAAGTCCTATCCTTTATATATCGATTAAAAAGAATTTGATAATGTGAAAACAAGTTGCCTATAAAAAAAAATCGTACCTCAAACTTCAAACACAAACTGCCACATACTGTTGCTTTAAATTTATTTTAATACCAAAACCTGCAGTTCACAGTAGCCTTGTAGGTCAAGGTCATTTTATTATTATAGCACATTTTAAAAAACAGGTTGAGCTAAAGTGCTTTACAATTAAATGATTTACAACTAAAAAATGAGGTTACAAGAGGAGGGAAAAGTGAACAATTAATAATAAGTATCAGATGAAAAGAGTAAAAAATGAGAATTGAGAAATTAAAGCAGGATTTAAGGATGATTATTCCAGAGCGGGGAGGCAGCAACAGAAAAGGTCCCTGTTGGTTTTGAGGCGTGAAAGCAGAACAGAGTTTTGTGAGGATGACTTAAGTGACCTGGGAGCAGAATATGGACTTAATTAACAGATCAATAATACATTGTGGAGCTAAACCATTCCGGGATTTAAAAACAAAAAGTAATATTTTGAAATCTAATCTATATTTCACAGGTAACCAATACAATTTAGCCAGAACAGGAGAGTTTCTTATTCCAGTTAAAAAACTGATGACAGCATTCTGAACAAGTTGCAATCTGACTGACATGTCAATTCCATATAGGGGAGTTACAGTAAGTGTTTCCAGGTCCTTGTGAGGTAAAAATCACAGTTTAGCTATGATTCTGAATGGGTAAAAGCTGTCTCTCATCGTACTACTAATGACATCCAGCATTTAGTATCATTTAGACAGTTAAAGAGGTTGTGCAATCAACAAGTATTATCGGGTGTAACGGGAAGCTAAAACTGTGTGTCATCTGCATAACAATGACATTGAATGTTGTATTTCTCAGAGATGGAGCCAAGGGGAAGCATACACAGTGAAAATAAAAGAGGACCTAGAGTGCAGAACAGTTTCCTATTCAAACTACAAAAGTTATTTCGTAGGAAGAAAACATTTAACCCTCCTGTTGTGTTCGTGGTCAAATGTGACTGATTGATAATTCTTTTCTCTCAAAAATATTGTTTATTCTGACTACCATGAGGCTCCATGACTTTGTTAACACAGGTCATCTGAACACACAAAACAAATGTTGATCATTTTCATAACAATTTGAGTGTTTTATTTAACTTCCCATTACACCCATGTGTATTCACTATCAAAAAAGATTGCCCATTAGAAATGAATGGTTGAGAAAATGATCAGTGTATAAACTTGAGTCCAGGCACATACCTATTGATAAAATGGACTGTATGTGTGCTTCTGTAAATTAAAACAAACACACAAAAACACCTTCACTCCCCCTCTTTGCTTCTATGCCAACCCCCACTGGAACCTTTCCCCAATAGAATCTAACCCTTTCTGACTTGCATGAGCTCAGGTCAATAAGGCCTGCAGGCCATAAATAGGAAATGGAAGTTCAAAACTGGTTATGTACAATATAACTTAGTTGATACAAAGGTCTATCATAACATTAGATAATATGTGTTACTATAGATGTATAACAAGTTATAATGCAGCAGTCATTTTTGACCGGGAACACAAAAAATAGTAAACATGAAACGAACACAACAGAGCCCTGTAGACCAACCTCACCCTCTAAACATTGCATGTCCTTATCTTAATGTCATAATAGGCATTTTAGTAGTTTCATTTGGTAAAATGTCAATGAGTCAGTTTGTTTGGAATCTGATACCTTTCCTTTACATCCTCTTCTGAGCATGTGGATAGATGGCCATTCAGGTCAGCTGTTCTATGATAAGAGACACATTCTAGATTTCTAATGATACTCTCTCCATTTAGGGATGTACATTCTAAGGCTGTTTCATCTTCTTAGATGAGTGTAATAGTCATGGGCTGTCCCTTCAGCCGTATGTGGCATACAGGAACATACAGATTGCAATAATGTTATTTTTTTACCATCACGTCTGAAAGCAAAATATAATTTTAGCCTATACATTTTCATGTTAATGGTCAACTGTCTCCTCTTGTGATTCATAAGTGACTTCCTAATAAAACTGGAAGTCATTAGATACAGATGATAGTGCATGGTAGAACTTCCATCCCCGCACTACTTGTGTCAGAGGGAGTAGTTGTTTATCATCACCACTAGATGTTAGTAGAGTACCAAGCTCCACTCTAAAGTAACAAGACTGGAAAAATACAGTCAGCAGGATGATGTAATCTACCTTGAACAAGACATTTCACGCTAGACTCCCAACAAATGACTAATTACAACTGGACAAATGAAGATAAAAAGCAGTGTGTGTTTGCAGCAGGGTTTCACTTACTTCACTTGACCTGAGTAAATGGTTTAATGTACTTATGCACCTCACTTAGCTCAGGGTCTAAACATAACCATGTGAAACGTATCCACCAACCAGATTATTTCCTCCATTACTTGTATTTCAACACAAGTTGAAAAGGTCAGCATAACACTGCCACCCTCCCAAAATCACTATTCACTATCACTATCACAAATCACTATTGCGTCACATGCCCTGGTGCAGATATCCTTCCTTTCTACCTCTACCTAACTGTTTTTAAAATAGACTCAGGTGGGCTGCTGTCAGAAACATCAGATTTAGTAGATGTACAACAAATACAAACTCTGGGTCTCTTGATAACTGTAGTTGTATTTGGCTGACATTTCACTGCCGTCAGATGCCAATTGAAATGAGAGCGGAATAGGAGAACAACAAAAACAAATCTGACCTCTCACATGGTTTCATTCTGTGATACAGTAATGCATGTGGAGCATGCAGGCGGTGGGAAATGTGTGGGTGTTAACTGATGCCACTCATAATGAGATACACTCACAAAACAACAAGGGTTATTCAGGGGTCTGGTGTCAATGGTGTCTGCAGGTAAACTAAAAGCTTCGTTCCCTTAACCATATCCATCTGTTGCCTTTTGAATTTTAATTTCTAGATTCCACATATGGGCCTATATTCCTCAAGCAATAATAAATTATTAGATACATGAATGTTCTTCTGGTGCAATGAAGAAACATTTAAGGAATTACGTTTGTAAATGTCTTATGCGGAACAGTGCGAAAGAACAAGTGCCAGACCAAAAGTGTTGTCATGGTTTTATTGTTCAGAGAGCATTTCTCATAATAGCCTACCTTGTCTACAGTTATAAACCCTAGAGGTCTGGGATTAGCATTACCATATACTTTTCTTGCACAGTCCCTACCTTTGATGCATTCCTTAGCATGCAATTCTGCAAACTTACTGTGATCATTCAATATTTAAGACAGGACTAGTAGATTTATACATTGTTTTGTACCTACTGGGACTTAGTTGTCTAGCACCATACTTCTAATTGCTTTTCAACTATTGATTATCTTTGGGAAGCTCTTGCTTATTGCAAGGAGTGGGGTTGCTCATAGACAAGATCAAAATACTTCAACATTCATTTTATTCAGCAGAACTGCAAGTAATCTTTCGTTCCCTTCTCAAAGAGCAAAAGATGACATTTTCAAATGTCTCCAGATTGAGATAGATTTACTCACGTTTATTTGAAATTCCATATATCATATAAATTAATATATCATATAATTAATATTTCTAATATAAATAGCCATACTAGACTTCTCTGGATGAGAATTCACATGTACTAAAAATCCTTTGGCAGAAGAGAATATACAGAATGAAAATCAAATCCACTGCAATGAGACCTCATATTGAAATGCATGTCATTTACACCTAAATTCTCAGTTTATTCCTGACCGTGCGGGGTGTGACATAATGCCTTGCATTATCTAACACCTGGTTAGTATTACTACACTTTGAAATGGCTTAGTACATCCTCCAATACATTTATATCTGTCTCACTCTCTTTAGGTCACATGGACATCAGGCATTGGGTGTTATTTTAAATTATTGTAACTTAAATTGTTGTGTGAGAGCCAATAGTACACTCCCATGAGGCCCTATCTGTAACAGGTCTTCACTACATTCATTGTGATGTGTTTTGTCAACCTGCTTGTCTATCTATGGAGAAACAATGTATCCCTATACAAATCAGAGATAAAAGACAGCAACTTGTGTTTTTTTTGATGAATGTTACACACAACCAACAATGTGTTGAACATGAATACAGTTACAATTATACAAAATAGACAAATACAGCAACATGTTATCAAATCTCTAGCAGATGTTTTTTTCTCTTGAGAAATATGCATTACATTAGGGATTAGGAGGCTAGGAGGCAGTGAATGGAGAGTTGCAGTTCCACTGTCTGGAGGTGATGTCAAGAATGAGGGAGACAGGGAGAGCTTCAACAGCTGTGAAGGTCTTGATAAAACCCAATGGCTTTTTGATTTGCCTCAGATTTTTTTTAGATATTTGCTCAAACACCTCCCTGAGATTAGAAAACATTTCAGTCTAGATGATTCCGAGTAACACATCAAGCAGATTGTGACAGATAATGGCTTATAATTGAAATATTAAAAGTGCCAGGGAAATCTATGCGCATTAGAGAAAAATCTAAATCTCCAAGATTATGATGTGTGTGCAACTAGTGTTGACACTCTCGTAAAACTGATTTTTATTCTGACATAACAAAGCCATAATGTAAAATCTGTTAATGACAGATATTTACATATATTACCATCACATCCTGTTTGATTAAGTCCACTGAGGGAAAGTAGAGTGTAGGGACAATTATTCAGCAAATCACACCACACTACCACACTATCAACTCTACCTGGACAAGTGGCAGCATGTCAAACTAGACCATGTGTAAATGTGAGTGGGAAGGTAAATATTCTTAGGCATGTATTTGAATTTTAGTGCAGTGGTTTAAGTGCTTTTCTGAAAATAAAATATCCCTCTGCCAAGTGTATTATTAATAATTGGAGATTATCAAGCATATTTAAAGGGCATTGCATTCTGTAGCTCATGTTCAGACTAATTCATCCTGTAACCTGGAAGTGGAAACAAATTAATGTGATGCCATGATCAACAGCTTCTAGTTTAGCCATGGCACCTATATCATGATAGAATTAGCCTTGTTTCTGAAGGAGATGGTTGCTATAGTCCAAATGTCATTAGCATTTGTTAATTGAAGACCCAGCTCTTTAGAGAACATCTCCTCTCATAGCAACACTTACAACAAGTCTTGCTGATCCTAGCACTCACCAGCCGTCTTAAACTGACACGTAACTGTTAAAAACAGCACTCACTGATGCACTTATTCTTACTGTACTCTAATGTTTTTTTAAATTGTCCTAATATTGTTGAGAATTGCTCTAAACTTAAACTGTTTACCATGTTGTTAGTCGCTTTGGCTAAAATGCGTCAGCCAAAATGTAATGTAATGTAATTGACCGCTCTCCTGTTGTCATGACAAGCATGCTCATGCTATTGAAATTGTTCCTCTTTTTTGGCCGAGGGATGAGTGTCACAAATGTTTCCTCATTACTGCCTGGATCATACAGTGAGTACTTGTGTTTGCCATGAAATAAATAACAAGACCTTGAATGCTGTAAAATCACCTCAACATCTAACAGAGATGTTGATGTAAATTCTGAATTATCCCTAAAGACCACAAAATCGCTTTACAGTTCATTTCCATAAATACTTCAGGAGGGACTTGCTGTACTTCAACTTTGAGCATCAACTTTAGATTTTGTGTGCAAATATTTAAGAAACTATTTCTTATGACAAAACCTGAATTCAATATAAGGTATTTATATTTTTTCTAGGCTTTATAAATGCCAGGGTGTTTATAATTTACAGCCAATGGCTAACAATAGAGAAACAATTGGGAAGAAAAATCTGTTTGTATTTAAATAACATCCTCCTTCAGAATCAAATAATTCGTGAAGGGCAATAAACGGGTCCTCACAGTTTAAATACAACACGCAAGAAATACTGGGCACAATAATACTGCCGGTGATTTTCTTCACAGCATATAATACTCCTCTCATCACATGGACTGCACTAAGAACTCTGATCTAAAGTCATCAAATTGGCTTGACCCTCCTATTATGTCGATAGAAAAACACATGTGCTAATTATGTAACCACAACATTAACAAATGTTTCATAGACTTATGATGACACTGTGATCGACATGGTGTTTTCTTTCAGGTCGTACATGAACACTTAAAAGTAACTGTACAATTGCAGTTATCAGGAAATCTGAAATCCCTTCAGGTTGAGCACTTTGCTTTGCAAGAACAGGCAGTTCCAACAGAATGTAGGCTACCTAAAGAGCCCTAATGCACTTTCTACAAGCACACAGTCTTCAAGACTTAACAATTTCTGGACAGCTCACTTAATACGATACTATTAGGGCAGTTTCCTGTCCTCTGCTCCAAGACAGACACAAGACTTAATGGGATGTTTGTGTATGGCATGCCACTCCTCTAAAAATGACTCATTGACGAGGACTCTACAAACAATGTCAGGCTGGTCTGTTAGTAGTCGGGGGAATACATATGTACTAACATCTACTGAGAACTCATTCTAGTCTACTTCTTTTCAATATACCACTCTGCAAGGCTAATGCTCGAGAAAGAACTAGATGTCTGGCTTTTTCCCAGTCAGTTAATCAATATCATAATAATGCTAATCAATGTCTTAGTCTGCCAATGACCTATCGTTCCAACACCTTTTTCCCATACAGCCACATATTAATATATGCTGCCCAGCCTTATCACAGTATATACTTAAGTGCTACAGATTGCAATGCTGGAAAGGCGTTCTATATTGTCCTGTCAACAATGATACAAGATTAATGGTATGGTTACACAGCCTCTGTCAGCCAAAAGCTTAGTGGCTGTGTGGATGTCAATTCCTCTTATTTTACAGGTCACAGTATGAGTTCGGCAAACACTGGGTGGACCCCTCCAAATAGCTATCTAATTGGGAAAGGCTAAGCCCAGTGGGGATTGTCCTTTCTCAGACCACAATAGGAGTGTCCGAGAAAACAGAGCTGATGGACTCTGCGACGGATTTCTTCCTGTGCGCTTTCCCCTGGAGGCCATCTTCCTCCACGTCCTCGTCGTCGTTGGGGTTGAGCTTGCCATTCTGCCCCTGGAGATCCTTGGGGTCTATGAAAGCAACAAGCCTGTTAAGATGGGCTTTGGTGGCCAAGTCCTCATGAGTAGGTGTGGCACTGAGCATTGAGGAGTGGATGCTATCCTCGTGGTGCATCTTACCTTTGTTGTGGTTGGGGCAGCAGAAGCAGCGGCAGGGCGTGAGGTACAGGTAGATGAGCACGAGCACCGCACTGGCCAGGCAGCCCACCAGGGTGGTGTAGGCCGTGTTGAGCGTCTCGCCATTGCCGCTGATGGTGAAGTTGTGCACCTTCACCACCACATACAGGGTCTCGTTGAGAGCCTCGCTCACGGCGAAGCAAGTGTACACTCCTGAGTCCTCCGCGCGCGCCGGACTGATCTGTAGCCTGCCGTCGGGCAGGACCACGGCGCTTTGGTTGCTATTTGGCATCACCGGCACATTGTTGGGTAGCATCCAGGTCTTTACCGTGTCTTGCTGCCGCGTGTCGCAGCTGAGAAAGACCGTCTGCTCCAAATAGGTCTCCTGACCCTCCTCCTTAAATGTGCTGCAATTCAGGAGGGTATTCAACTCAAAAGCGGCTACAATTTTTTTCTTCTCTGAGCCTGGTAACACACAAGTGTAGTCATCCCTAAAGTCGTAGGCTGAGCTAAACTTTCGAATATACCAATGAGTCAGCAAACTGTAGAGGTCACAGTCGCATGGGAGTGGATTATTGTGGAAGTAAAGTCCATTCTTTATCCAGCCTGGGAGGTTCTGAAGATCTTGGAGTGGCAGACTTTTGACCTTATTAGAAGACGCGTCCAGCAAGCTGAGCTTCTCGAGTCGCGTCTTGTCTTTGACCAGCTCCATTGGGAATCGGGAGATTTGGTTTTGGCTCAGGTACAGTTTCTGTAGACTGTTGAGACTGCTGAAGGCAGTGCGGTCAATCTGTGAGATGCGGTTGTTGTAGAGAAGCAGCACCTCCAGGTGCACCAGAGGTTCAAACATTAACTCATACAGCTGATCCAGATAGTTAGAGGACAGGTCCAGATAGCGGAGCTGAGTGACATATATGAATGCTTCAGATGAGACAAAGTGAAGCCCATTGTGACCTAGTAAAAGGTTGCGCAGTTTGGGCAGCTTGACCGGGGTCCACTCTGCACGCAACCTGGTGATATTATTGTAGCTGAGGTCCAATACTGCTGTGTACAGAGGCAGAGCTGTAGGGACCGTGGTCAAGCTCATCTTGGAGCAACTGACAACATTGCTGGCACATATGCAGGTCGTGTGGCAGTTCAAAGCAGAGCCCTCAGTCCCTAGGTACTGCAGCGGAAGCATGGAGAAACAGAGAACCCAGCCAACCCAGGCACTCATTGAGAATGATATGCCTGTCACGCACTTGCCTAACGTGTGTGGAAAAGACATCATTAGTGCTCTGCTTGGCTCAGACTCTATTGCTTTTCCAAACAAGGGCCATCAGTTGGAGGGATCCATGGTTATAGTGTCCTACAAGAAAAAGGGAATATAAAAGACCTTTAACAACATAGTAGAGTGTACATTTACTGACATTTGTCAGCCCTAAATGCTGATACAGTCGCGCGCTCACATGCACACGCACCCTCGAGAGGACACAAACATTTTGACTCAAGGATTGAATTGTAAACAAACACAGATCTTACGGGCAATCCTAAGTAGCCTAGCCTACTCAACATGGAACGTTACAAAAGCAAGAAGATGCTCTAACGCCTCGGGTAGGCAATCAAAAGTTACAGCAGCTGGAAAATTCTTGTGCGGCCTCGACAGATCAAAGATAAGTGTTGCATTGCACCATTTCGTTGAGTTGGCAGATGATGGTAGAAAAATCGAACCAAACGGACCACAATTTAAAAATTATTACACATGCAGTGGCATACATACCTCCTGGTTGCGCTGATACGGATCACGCCATTTCCAGACTAAAAGCAATAGCGAATCCTCTTAAAACATACGGCGCGAAATCTATTTCGTCCACAACACATCACTGCCAGACGTCCATCTAAGCATGCACCTTCTCATGCAGGAGCGAAGGAGGGGCAGATGAGAGATGATCCAATTATCCCGAGATCCAGATGTTATGAACGTGATTGATGTAGACATACGCAAATAAGATTACATTAAATTACAAGTTTTAGTGGATTCATGCCACAATTTGAGACATCGTAACATCAAAATAGTTTAAATCTTTGCATTTAACAACGAAGAGGCGATTGTCCAAGGAATCGTCAGTCTTTTCGCAGAAAATCAGTGTAATTACGTGGGGTATAAGACCATCTCTTCCAAAGACACATCACCGAAGTCCAAACAGCATCTCCTCGCACTGAATCGTTTGGACGCATGAGCAGTAGTGCGGAGAGCAATCATCGATGGTCTCAGAGCAAAGATCCAGAACACTTGGCTTAGGTGAGCTTTCGGTAGAAAAGCTCGACAATTTCTGGAATAGACAGCAGTGTCTCACCCTCTTAATAAATAACATATTTTCCACCTCAGGATGAAAGTGTAGCCTACACGTAGCCTCGCCAAATTTCTGTCATAGTGTCGGGGCGAATTCTTGAAGGAGGTAGCCAGTGGCTCAGCGATACAAAACCATGTTAATGTGAGCGGACACGTCTGACGCATTGCCCCCAGTTTGTGTTACAAGGGATAAGTAGCCTACCCTACAAACGATACGGATTTCAGGCATTAGTATCAACATAAGACTCAATTGGCTAGTGAGACAAATATGATTAGTCTACTGTTCAAATGGCCTAAGCATACAGTACGCTATATAACGTGCTAATTTGTTGTGATACAAATCAATAAATTGACAATTACAGCAATCCTGAAACACTATTGAGGGTTGCCCTTCTTTACCCCCTCTAGGTAAACTGGTCACAGGACACAGTGACATTAAACCTCCTTCGACGATGGAAATCCACCAGAATAGGCCTACTCTTGGAAAATAGCCCTTGTAAGACTTCCCTCTGGAGAATGTAATTACAGACCTTCTGACAGCATTACTTCATGGTAGGCCTACTGTTTCCTAGTTCTGTGTCTGTGGACATGTGTGAAAAGTGGAGGCATAAATGACACGATCAGCTCACGACTGCCCAATGTGTGCCTTATGGGTTATTCATTTGTCCTGGAACAAAAGAGGACCAATGTTGCTGGCTCTTTTATTTAACGAGGATTATAGAAAACTGACTTTGCTTCTTTCATTAAGACAGATTATTTGGTCATTTTTAGGGAGCCATTACATTACACTGTCTTGGACAGAGACTGATTGGATGTCAAGATGAAAGCATTAAAGTGGGATCACCTTGGCTAACCCACCTGAAGAACAATCTGTGATGATGATGATGTACCCCCCCCCCCCCTTTTTTTTTTAAATAGGCTACAGCCTTAACCTCTGTACATTTCAGGGGACTTTGAAGTGAAAGGATATATCTCTCATCTGGCTCACACAACGGTGTCAAGAGGTTTAATGACAGTGTGTGTTTGCCTAATTTCAAAGCCACAAAACTCCTTAAGGATTTCATTGTATCTCATTAGTCTCTATAGTACTGCATGTCCTGACCAAAAATGCATTGTGGGGCAAGTGGAAAGAACATGCACTCTTAGAAATTAATAGCACAGGACAGATTACACACTCAAATGAGTGAAAAGAAACTGTTGCCAATTGCCTCTTATGTAGCCTACATAGAAAGAAAATATTTTAATTCCAAGCAAGGCAGATTCTGTAAGGGGGTTGATGATTGTCTACACCAAGTGTCAGAGAGGGCTGAAAAGTGAACTTGCAAATGCAACTCAAATGCAATTGCAAATCATTTCTCACTGAAGTAATTTTTAGAAGGATCTTAATTTTTACATAGCATAACATGCTGTTCTCACATATTCTGGTTATACCCATTATATGCACTAATTTGGCTCGCACATTGTCCTTGACAGACGCTTGGATTTATTTTGACATAGCAGGCCTACTGAAGCCTATTATAAATTATTTGTCCTAAACACAAGCCGTTTGCATTTGTGCTCAAAATGACTAATGTTCTGTTTGACTCAGGTTCCTGCTGTGATAGGGACAGTGTTGCCTGGCAACTATTTGTAGCCTGGCATCTACTGTGGTGGTTCAGAAGCCCTACCTTGTGCCTTGCTCCGAGTCTGTTCATATTGTGAAGAATTTATGGAGCCAGACAGGCATCTCCCTTGGGCACAGATAATATAGGCTACCCTGACCTTAAAAAAGGATTTTCCTTTTTTTCATTATGCATCAGCTGCAATTTCATATTTAAACAGTTACAGAGTGCTTTTATTGCGTCACAGGGATCACATACAAAACAAGCCAGTGCCAGAATTTCAACGAAACCATAACAATCCCCCACAATTATCTGCCTACTCAAACCAGTGGGACGCCTTCATTTGTTGGGTGTTGAGGTAACGCTGGCATGCTTTTATCTCAAAGATGGTTATGTTCTGGAAATGACCTCATACTGAGGGTCTCTTCATTCTTCCGATACCAGCAATTCCTTAATAGCTCCTCCAGCTGCCATGAATAATAAGATGTTTGGTTAAAATGATGCTTAGTTAGCGTATGCACCACCTGGACACTCTGCCTCTTGGGTAAATACATTCCCTGGAATTATACACAATCATAATTAACAAGAAATATAGCTCAACAGGATCTTACACAAGCTATCATATGGTTTACACTGGTGTAAGTGTCCAGGATTTCACTTGACCACGTCATACTTCACATGCTCTTCTGTAACAAATTGTCTGAGTAGGTAATTTAGACTCCTCACTCCGGGTTAACTTTAGGAATGTAATTAGATTTTGTTGGTCTAAATGCCCCTGTCAATCATATTCACCTGAGCCTGACAAATTAATGGATCAGTGGATTCCCTGAACAGATGACAATGCAACCACAGTCAACGGCAACATAAATAATGAATGACCCTTAAATGCATAATACAAATGACAGTTATTTAGTGTAATTGCACTGAGGTACAATAGCAGAGCAGGTGATTTATTTATGCAGGCTCTCCCTCAGTTGATGGACTCACTTTGCAGGGTCTCTCAAATCTGGCGGATATAATGCATGAGAGAGCAATGAGGTCATACTGAAAAAATGCTGAATCATGGGTTTTGCTTTCTTGGAAGACATGTTTTTTTTAATCCTCTCTTAGGCTGCTTATATTGCATGGTCTCTTTAACTATTTTGCGTTTTTTGTCAGTGCGCGTGTGTGTCTGTGCATGTGCATGTGTGAGAAGCGTGTGTGGGTTTACCAGTGGAGGCAGACAGGGATCCCCATTGGCTAATGATACTATACAAACACCAGCCGGCATTGTCTTTCTGTGTCCCTCACCTCTCATCACTTAGCAACCAGCAGGACTTTTTTCCATGTCTGGCCTGACTGAATGCAATACTGAGGAGTGACCCACGTTGTGCTGTTGTGGTCATATGTTCATGTGAAGGTAGAGCACATTGGAAAATTCCCAGGCTGTGAAACTGTCTCAGCAGCAGATTCTTAAAATCAATGACGAGGGCGGAAAATGATGAACCATGAAATTGAAATACAATTATAAATGCATTCAGAGCCCAGAAGTTGGCTTTTGTTTTGTATCCAGTTACAATAGTTAATATTTAACAGAAAGCAGAGGCTAGCACGTTGTGTTTATGTAGCTGCAATCTCAGAAGAGAACAGTTGCATATATGGGCCTAATTTACATTCTGTTAAAAGGGTATAATCCAATGACGGTAACTGGAAAATATGCTGTTTCTTGGTAGATAATGATGCAAAGGGACTGTAGTCGAGCAAACCAAATATAGTTGTTTAACATGTAATAATGACAGAGATACCATCTCATGCACACTTTAAATCCATCTTACCCTTTTCTTGAAATAAAATGTGGTTATTTCATAGTTTCATAGAAAAGACAGTGTTTGTATACTTCCCTGTAATATTGAGAGTGATTTTCAAAAGGAATATCCAGCACAATTGTTGAGGTGGTAAAGTCTTTCTTCTACTTGCTTACCATTGACAGGTTGTGGCCTTTTATCAATACTTTGATATCTTTAGCTGTAGCATCTCTCCGTATTTGCTTTGATAATGAATGGAACTCTACAAAAGTCAGACGAATGAAATAAACAGAATTCCCATTTCATGTAGGTACAGAGTTCCATGTCTGATGTGATATTTTTGCTCCCCTCGCCAATATTATCTCTCTTTCCCCGTTTGCCAGAGTAAACACATGGATGGTGACCGCCGGTAGTGTGTTGAAGGCCCATTAGCAGACACCAGCTGGCAGCCAACAGCCAATGTTCCCTCCATCCACCTGGCAGTGGAGTCCATCTCTGCCTGCTAATGACTGATATTTGTTCAGGTGATTGAAGTGAGCAGCACACCTGCTCTCGGCCGCCGCTTGTTATTGTTGGCAAGTGGGCATTCACTCAGGCGAGTGGGCAGATCCAGCAGGCAGCTCCCAGGCTCCCAGGCAGTTGTTACTCTTCAGGGTCTGGCCCATTTTTTTCACATGACCCTGTAGCCGTAGTCCTGCCCCAGTGACGGCACTCTCAGCCATATTGGAAATAAATAGCCCCTTCACCTCCCCTCTTCAACTAGAATGGCACTGCGCCCTCTCTCTCTTTCTCTCCTTTTCTCTCTCTCTCACTCTCTCTCTCTCTGTCAAGGGCTTATTTTTGTTGTGGGGTGTAGAGGACTATTTTAGTACCTGCCTGACAGTATAGGAAACATAATGAGGGAAGAGTGCAGTCACTCAGTGATGCTAGCAAGTAAATAATACATTTTAGTCAATGGATTGTGCAAATATATATACATATATACACTTCAGTATATATGTGCCAAAGAACATGAAGTTCCATATGGACCAAATAGGTTGGAGACCAGTGTAGTCACCCGAAATAGAAGTCTACTGCTGGTTTGTGTGAAGAGGACATTTAAGGAGCCCATAACTCCAGCTTTATTACCTGCCCAGGGCCAGTGAGCAGCTGAGAGATCATATCAGTCATGCACAGATGGCCATCAGGCTGATGTAAGTGCCTGGACTGCGGCATTCCCCGTTTTGTGGCAGCGCTCTGCGACAGCCAGGAGGGTTACCGTGTGAGTCACACCCGTGTGGCACAGTGTCCCGTTGCACCGCAGCGTTTCTCTTTAAGCTACTGTCTTCATTTATTTATCCCCACGCTGTGAATAATGAAGGACAGGTGAACAGGTGCCAAGATGAGGCCTCGGGTAGGGAACACGAAGCACAGAGATGTCACTTGAGGCCAGATTTGTTTATGCCTGCGAATATGTGACCTGTCACAGCCAGAGGTCTGTTTGTGTGCGTGTGTGTGTGCGCGAATGCGTGTGTGTATGTGTGTGTTCCTTTCAGACCGTTCCGTTCTGAGCATTGTTGCAAGCATCTCATTTGAGTATACCACTAAACAGAGAGCAAATAATCTAGTTTGAGTGCTGATAATATAATGAAAAGCCATTCTGTGAGACACAGGAAAGGAGTGAACTGCCTGCCCGGGACATGGCATCCTCCTATCGGCAGGGACGATCAGCCCCAGAGTCTGCCCACATCTGCCTGAGAAGAGGAGAGAGAGATAGAGATAGAGATAGAGGAGATGACAGATTGCATAAGTCACATACAGTGGGCATGAAAAAGGAAGAGGATGCGACATGAGGTTGCGTTTAAGGGGATTGGCGAGGAAGGAAGCATCCAGTCTCCTCCATCCAGTCTCGCCCATCTCTGCCACCCCCCCCCCCCCTCCTCCTCCCATCTCCAGTCTAATCTGTAGCCACTCCACATTGCCGCAGAGCACGGCAGATGGTGTTAAGCCAAGATGAATTCTGGTCAACAGTGAGAAAACTCATCTCCCCCTAAATGCGTTCATAAGGACATCGTAGAGTCTCCGAGTCCGGCTCGGTCTACCCCACATCTCCAGCCCAGCGTTAACTAATGACTTGGCAGGACCTTGGCTGTTACGCAAGTGCTTTGGCTCTTCATGCACTCGGATGCTCATGGGAGGGAACAGGACATATATTATTAAGGCTTAGCGTCACCCTCCAGGACTTCAAGGTGACAGCCTATCTGCATATTGACCCTTCAGTGAAGAAAAAATATGTTGATTAATGAAGAGCACTGTCAGCATACTTAGCAATGCCAATGCAGACAGATAAGCAGTGCATTTATTGTCCTTCATGAAAACATTATCTTTTGTTGTAGTAGAATAGAAGTGTAGCCAGTTGCATTGTAAGGAACATAAAGAAGCTAGAGTAGCAAGTGCAGAATATCACAGAGAATCCAAAAAAAAAAAACAAGGACGAATGTGGTGTTCTTGAATATGAATATGAGGTTTATAGAAGAGGCGCCAAAAGAGATGGACACAAGCTAATACAAGGCTAGACAAGGGGGTTATGTAACCAAACCACAGATTGCGAAAAGACATTGACATTTTTAGAGAGTGCACCCTATACAATTATTCCAGCCAGCAAGTTTCATATTAATTTACAGATTTGGGATAACGTCAGTTTGAAGCTTTGGAAACAAAAAATCAGAGATTTAGATGTCAGACCAGCTGCTTTTCTAAAGCGCTGTTTAAATATTTAAACATTTATCTTGTGCAACATAATTGAATGATTAAAACCTTAAAACACTTTTTATGTTGTACAACGTTGAGACAAGGCTTGAATAATTTAAGAGGCCAGTAGATTTTAGTCCTTTGTTTTAACAATATTTGATTGACAATGATTTTACGGAAAAAAACAAAAAAAAAACAAGGCACATAGGGATGTTTACTTCTAAAAATCAGTACTGGCTGTTTCAGAGACCGTGGTTTTATAAATTACACAGATTTGTTTCAGGGTGTTAGATAAAGCCTGTGTCAATGGCGGTAATCTTCCTTTCAGTGAGGAGCCTTGCGGTAAGATTTAAGGGATTTAAAGGCATCCTCTCCAATTTGAGCCACCAATGTTAATCCCCGCTCCATTACAAAACACAGGCATATATGGAAGAGCTTTGCCCCCCCCAAAATACAACTGTTCATTCATCATATACAGACATGACATTTTATTTCAATGTTCAAACAGCCACGATATACAGTATTAATGGATTTACGAATGCTTTAACAGAGGTCAGGAGGGTAGAAAGAAAATGAAACAGAAAAGACAAAACAATTGTATATAATCTTCATTACTGACTGTGCTAAAATAAGTAGGGGAACACACTGTAACGACATAAATGGAAAGTAAGACTGACAATATACTGACACTAAGAACATGTGATATACTAAATGCTTGGGCTTGGAATTTCATAATTTTAGGGGCAAGGCCACTTGGCCTTCAGTTGGGCATACTGTATTTGGCGTGGGGCACAAAGGCCACACGTCAGGGTACCAAGGCCAAAGTTAACTTATATACAATAGGCTACATAAAAATGCTCAAAGTTGTATTTAGCCACAGTAGACCTGCATCGCTGTATGAAACATTATAAAAACATGAAACATGAAATATTACATAGAACTTTAAATCATCATTTTATATAATAATTATTATAATATTTACAGATATCTAGACAGCCATATTTAAAATGTATTTTGTATATGGCCTGTTATGAAATCATGTATTGAGCAATTTAAACACATTGTGAAACTTAAAGCCCAAAGTTGGAGACATGCATGTCGAAATTCGCTGCAAATTCCATAAATTCAAACCGGTTTACTCTGGAACGGCTGTTGCTGTGTTTTGCAGGGTAATTATTAAAAGCTACTGTAAAAACAAGTGTTTTTCTGAACATTAGGGTTGTAAGGCAGTCTCTCGGCCAGCATTAGCATTCAGGAGACAGCCAAATCTAGTGCTTGGGGATTCTGTAAATATTTTATATGGTTGAACTGCATTACATTGCTCTTTCCACTATTTCACATTATGAAGTGAATGGATAGCAGGTGAAAATGAATGATACTGTTGAGTTTACATCTGGTGTCATAGTCAACTCTTCCTTCTGCTTTGATTCCCACATCAAAAACATCGCCTGAAATGCATAACTCCGTCTCTTTCTCACCCCATCTGCCACTGAGACACTCACTCATGCTTTTTAATCACCTCCAGGTTGGATTACTGCAACGCCCTACTCACTGGCGTCTCATCAAAAAGAATAAACAGTAGGGTGGTTCACAAAATTAATTTTCACCGAATTTTGCCAGATCGCGTTTTGTCTTGTTCCAATTGGCATTGTAAGCATCTGTACCAAAAATGGAGTCAATTGCTGCACATTTAGGGGTGGCACACTTTTTCACAATATTGACACACAAACAATACATGATGTATTGGTATCCGGATAAAACCATTGCAGATTCTGCATTGAAGAGCATTGGATGACATTTGTGGTATCTGTCAGAAGAACTCGTCGCCCTGGCGTTTTTTGATGCTCAGCTCACCACCATTGGTGGTGGTTAGTGAGGTCCCCCCTTCCCTGTGAAGCGCTTTGAGTGTTTAGAAAAGCGCTAAATAAATGTAACCTGTTGTTGTTGTTGTTGTGTTGATGTTGAAGAAAAAGAGACAATGCTGAGAAATCTTGAAAGACGCCCTGGGAAGATGCTCAAAAACTTGATGCCAAGTCTTTCTTCCACAAGAGCAGTGCAGCTACCATCTCTGGCCTCGTCCCTTGCTGCTCAATCCACTTCTTTGAGGTTCTTACTTAAGGCCAAATGGATGGCAGAAGTAACAGAGTGCAGAGAGAGGCATTGCCCTTATTAAACGCTGTCAACAATCTGTGCGAAACGAAGACCAAAAGCAATTTTTGCTCCGTGTTGTGCAAGGACACAGAGATAAAGTATCAAAAAGAACAAAGTCATCATACACCGAATAGTGTTTTAACTGTTCTAATGTTCTTACTCATTTAGTGTAAGTACAGGGAGAGATTATTAATGACCATACTTATCTTTTATTTTGTTCATGTTTCTGGTTCCTGCGAAAGTTATGCATTTTTAGGTTGAGCAATTGTGAAAAAGTGTGCCACCCTTTACTGGCGTCCTATTGGCTCAATTTTTGGTACAGATGTTCAAAATGTCAATAGGAACAAGGTAAAATGCGATCTGGCAACATTTGGAAAACTTTTGGTCATACCATTATATTGTGAACCACCCTAATAAACAGCCTGCAATATATTTCAAATTCTCAGCCGTACTTGGCCATGGGAACAGGAATGCCCTGCCACTAGCACTGCGCAATGCACAACACTATCCACCTTCAAGACCATGCTAAAAACACATCTGTTCAGAATAGCTTTCTCCTCAGTATCCTAACTTCTTTAAACTTAGTTAATCCTTATACAGTGCT
Source organism: Alosa pseudoharengus (assembly GCF_046254945.1). Taxonomy (NCBI): domain Eukaryota; kingdom Metazoa; phylum Chordata; class Actinopteri; order Clupeiformes; family Clupeidae; genus Alosa; species Alosa pseudoharengus. The sequence goes on from NW_027468881.1 coordinate 19,723,090, forward strand.
CTTGCAGTACTGTTCTCACAATCTTTTCTTTCCCCTATGCCCTGTGTCTGTGATTTCTTGTTCTCTGGTGCGCAGTGTCCTCTGTGTCTGTTGGGTCTTAAACTTTTAGTTCTTTGTCATTTCTGTCTGTATTTAATGTATAACATCCATGAACCTTTTAATTGTACAGTGTCCCTGGGTGACTTGAAAAGTGCTTAGAAATCAAATGTATTACTATTACTATTATTATTATTATTATTATTATTATTATTATAGTTACTTTGAAGAAGCATTCTTGACAGGGCTGTTTTCTGACACATCACAGGTTCATGATTAGCTTAGTCCTGTTCCTGTTTCAAGCTTTTGAGAGGCAATATCTGTCTGTCTGCCCCCCAGTGGTGACTGTGTTAGTTATTATTAGCTTTACCACATCTCTTCCACCAAACAGTTATTACATAGAAGCACACTGCATATTTAAAACTGACTTCAGACTCCCCTGGCCTCGCCTCGCTTAGGTGTAGTCTCTCTCCTGTCGGGTGGAGAGCCTGTGTGTGTGCATCCTGTCCTGGGACTGGCACTTCCTCCTTTCGGGCTGAGTGAACTGTCCCACAGCCCTGAGGAAATGTCACCCAGTGAACATTGAGAATAGCACATGCTGACCTCATGACCTTTTGTTCTCCTTCCATTTCACCCTCCTCTAGACTACTGCCTCTACTCCCTCGACAGTGATTTCCTGGTCAATGGCCATGCATCAGAAACTACTCGCCATATCTTAAGACTCACACTGAAATGTTGGTTAAATTTGTTTTCCTAGATTGTTCGATTGTTGTCATAGATAGTAAAGAAATATGAAAGGGAAAAGTAAATATAAAAATATTATTCTTTGGAAAAATTATTTCCTTTATATTTTTTACAGTGTATCTGTGACCTTTCCTTCACCTCCTGGACATGTGTTGACATGGTGGATGAATAGGATGAATTTGAGATCAAATATCCCAAGAGGCTTTTGTGAATGTAATGTCTGTTAGACTTCCTAATTTCTCTCTTGCGTAATGTTCATCACTTCGTGAATTTAAACAGATGGGGTCACGATGGGGACCAGCAGAATGCTTATTTAACCAGTAATCCTCTCTCAGTCTGGAGTTGGAGATTACTCCACTACAAATGACCCAGAGGTTATCAAACCACTGTCAATCCATCCAAACATAGGGACAAAAACAATGTGTCTAAAACCTGACTGAAACATTTCACCAATCACCACTTCATACAAAGGCCTGAGGCCCTCTGTGGTCATTCTTAGCACTGAGAAATATATCAGTTTGTCCCTATACTGAAAGTGAAATGTGATAACCAGTTTCCATTTGGGTTGCTCAGCCAGTAGACAGATAAAAGGTATTGTACATTAAATACCTCTGTCAGTCACTTCCCTGCAACATGCTCATTTATTTGGGTAGCCTCTCCTAGCATAACGGCTTATGAGGAACCAGTGACCCTGAGTCATTTTTTATGAGGCCTCTGTCTGTCAGGAGCGAGGGCCTTCTCCACACCTTCGGCTGATTCATTGCTGGGCGTGGAGTGACTCAATACTGCAGTCCATTTCCATGTGACTTATGCTTCCTATCCTGACCCGCGGAGATGGCCACTAATGCGGCCGCATCCGTTCCTATTAACGACCCCCACTGAGTGAGAAGTGATTTCTGGAAAGTCATTCGTGAGCATTACTTGCCAAGATAGCACAGAACCAAATCAGTGAAATAAAGTATAATGTCATGACACTGTCTGGGACAGACACACTGTAAAAACACACAATTTACCGTAGGGACAGTAATCACCTTTTTGTGAATACAGTATTCTGCCTCAGCTCATTTGCAGTTGGTTTGTTGATGATGCTGTGCGCTGTGTACCACAGCTGTGGCTCCCTCCATGCCTGGGCTGTGTGGGCTGACTTTTGTGCCTAGCAGGTGATTTATCACAAAGACCACTGGAGCAGAAGAGCCAGGTGCCCCACCAGCCCTCCTCTGAAGGTCGACCCGTGCCGCAGCGTGATGCGAAACCCAAGGGGGAGCCTTTTGCACATCAGCCAAGGACATCACAGGGATAAGTGACCATGTAGCCATTTCACATGTCCTGCAATGCAGAGTGCTATTGGCTTGGGTCTTTAATGACCATTAACCCCCTTGAGCTCCATGTTAAATATCTGTCAACTCCTTTTGGACCTTGAGTTTTTTTTAATAGATATATCCCATTGGGTGTTCATTAGAGCTCCTGAATCATAAAAAGGTCACCCACATTGGTGTTAGGTCACTGAGGTACGGAGACGACTGATGTCTCTAACAGATGCATTAGTGAAGAAAAATTATCTTGTCCACATGAACCAATTAAGAGCCTTTGTTGATATTCACATGCTGCAGAAACTTAATGACCAGAGTTTTATAAATTAAAAAGAATGCGGCTCTCTGACACACTGACAGTGCAGAATGGGCCTTTTTCAGTCCAGTCTTCTTACAGACGTTTTGAAGAGGGAGGTGGGATTGAATTACAACCAAATCTCTTGAATCACGTGGCCTCTGAGTGCAATAATGACCCTTCACTCTCCCCAAGCACTTTCATCCTTATGTTCTGAGACAACTCCTTTTATCTTATTTCTGGATGGCCAGGTGAGGGTGACTGGTTTTACCCAGCACTGCTTTCTTCAAACCATAATCCCCAGTTAGCCCCCCTCATTTCTTGTAACTCCATCACTTTTTAGTGTCCACCCTATCAAGACTGTCTAGACTGTACAAATATCGCAAGACCTGCTTATAAAAATCTTCTTCCCTAAAACCAGTACTAAATATTATAAACATAGTTGCTTGCTACAATCACTGTTTCCAGTCAGCAGACAAGTTCAAAAGAAAGCTCTTTTAAGTGTAAATAAAAGCTGAATACCTTCCATAACTGTAGCACTTGTCGAGCAGCAGAGTTTGAACCCGAGGCAAGTTGGATAAGGTCTGTATTGGGTGGATGTGCTACTAACTGTCAGTAATGGCATTCAAGTGATTGAATCATCAAAGCCCAGTGAATTTCCTATGCATTAGCGCGCCTTAAGTGGCTACACTCTGCCTGCCTGTCTCAGCCAAACAGCTCCTCAGACTTTTTGTCTAAGTGCAATTTCCATCCTGGGGGAATTCATGTGGCTAGTTCCCCCCATCCTGCAGGAAGTCGTTCTATTCATGCTCCTCCTGCCTTTGGGCAGACAGAGCGAGACCTTTGACAAGTTGATATCCGACTGTGCAACCTTTGCCAGAGGCCTTGGCTTGTTTTGCCATGTCATTGCACTGGCTCCCCTGTTTGATCCGCCTCAGTTCCCTCACAGGGCGCGCTACACTGCCTCCCTCTGGCCACAGACCCTCTCTGACACACAGCTCTAAACGCTGTAGAGGCCTTCTAATGCATTAAGTCATGTCTGCTTCATAAAGACGTCTACATATGGCTCAGAGGACTCCGAGCTTAGCCATCGGGTGAGGAACTGGTGCTAAATTGAGCCCTTTTTGTCACAGATAAGTCTGGCGTGTCGCCGACCGCTGCTTATAGGTACTTTGATATTCCCAGTGCAGTCATCCCTGAAAGGTTTTTCCCTTCACTGGCTGTTCATGCGCTTTCATCTCTCCTGAAACACCTCTGCTATGTTCAGAGTAAGATATGTTTTTTTTCACAATAGATCTTTATACTCTCAGTCATGCAATGAAGTCTAACACATTGCTGCCCGCAATGGTGTCTTAATTCATTTGTTTTTTTTATTTTCTTCTCAATGATGCCATTCTCATTCTCTCTGGGGGATTTCTGTCTTTAAACCAAGGGGCAATAAACAAATGTCTCATGCTGCTCCAAATATAACGAACACCCACTCGCCTGCCACGCAGGTCCTGTATCTGATTATCTTGGCACTGGCTGCTCGCTCATTGATGCTTCCTGGCTGGATTGGCTCTTGATTGCTGTGTGCATCTACTGAGGATATAAGGAGGAGGGGGCATTAGTAATGCGTGAGAAGCTCACAACCCCCACCCCAATAAATTGCAGTCTATTTTAAGCATCAGCTCTTTTCCGATTCCCTCAAGCTGAGCTTTTTTGAATAATGGAAAGGAAAACGACAACGGCCGATTTAGACAACTACAAAAAAAAAAAAAAAAACACTGAGAGAGAGCCATTCCCTGTGGCACTTAGTGCTGTCTGACAGGGTGAGGATCTGAACACTGGCCCCCCTTTTAACCCCCCTAGACTCATGCAAAATCATCCAGTAATGCACACCAGCATGAGCAATCAAACAGCCTCACATTCCCCAGGGCTTTACCAGTGGGTGGAGAACATCTAGCAATGCTTCAGTCCAGTGAAAGAGAGAAAAAAAAATCACACCCATTAGGAATCAGTGGACATTTTGAACATTGCTGTAATTTTTTTGGTATGTGCGACAAATAAGGGCTGATATGGCGTCTGCGTGCAAGACGTCAGAGGTATACCTGCAGTTAAGTGCAAAGGGGGACATACCATTTCTGTAAGGAGAAATGAGGAAAATATTGGAGAATCTAAAATGTGGAGCTTTCCGTCATGTGACTTCATCCCCTCTCTCTAGATACTGGCATGAATCATGGGGTGAGTTGAGGGAAGATGTGGTGCAGAGCGATGTGATTAGAAAACAAGGAATTATTCACCAACCAGCTCTGTGGTGGCCTGCGGGACTCCTGACACATTTTGGGCTTGTGTGTGTGTGTGTGTGTGTGTGTGTATTTGTCTGAGTCTGTTTGTTCTTTCAGAGCTGGTGATGTTTTTTTTTGATAAAAATGTCCTGTGATTCAGATTTATCTATACCACACACTGAAACTAGGTTGGGTTTGAGGACTTCTGCTTCTCGGTGTCACCATGGAACATTATGACTGCTCATATGACCAGCCAAGATCATTTACAAGATAATCGTGTATAAACAATTGAAACATTTCCAAAATGTATGCAAAAATGAGTTTACATCTCTAGAATTCATGCTTTAGAGAACGGTTTTATGGCCCCTCTGTCTTCGGAATGTGACTCACCCTACTGATTCAAAGCTATATTTAGACGTAGCTAAAACAATCCATGGCATACCCATCCCAAGGTATGCCAGTGCACTGTGTCTCTCTTACAAAACTCTGTATGTTTTTTGTCAAATGAAATGCTTCAAAAGCAAATAATGCAGATAAATTAGACAGCATTGCAACAAAAGAATAAAACTATGGAAAATCATGTTCATACACTCTTAAAATGAATGTGCATTGATGAACTTGCATTGTTTTTTTTTAACACATCTCTGTGTTCAGATAGGGACAACACATTTGTTTTAACAGTGTATTTATAGTAAAGAAAATCATACGTTACATGTCACAATTGCTTCTGTAAAGCAGGTCTCTTTTCTCATTAACCGTAGCTTCAAGTTAGAGATTAGGCCTAGAGTATTTTGGTCAAAAGTTGGACTTGACAGAGCAGGGGTGGAGGGAAGGAGGAATAGATCAGATGCTATTTGTTGTAGCTTTACACCTAGGGGTGTCTAGGGGTTATTTTGTGTTAACAGATTCTTTGTCTCGACAGAACAGAGCTTTCTTTCAATTGAATAGCACACAAGTGTTAGCGTAATAGCCATGCATTCGTTTAGATAATTTTGAAGTTAATATCTCTGAAATGCGCATTCCCTGCAGAGGGACTTTCTGCTCAGCTTCTATATGACTTCCTTCTTATAGATTTGGATTGAACAGACCCAGAATGGAATTGTCTATCCTCTTCCACAGCCATAAGGTCATGGTCGATTTTCAATGTAGGTAATAGCCTAAACCACTTACAGTTTGTCAGAACAAAACCTTTGGTCTTTTTCCCTTATAACTGCTGTTGAAACATATGTGATATTTTAAATATGTCCAAATTAGCACAAACTCCTAGTGGTCTCACTGTTGGCTCTGTTCTGTTTTATAATGCTGTATGGTCATTGTGCGTGGTTGCCTGACTGCGTGCAGTGATTGCTGGGCATGAGAGATTAGACCTTTGAATGGAGGGACACATCCAGTCTGTCACAGCACAAATGAAAACAGAGCTGAACAGCAATTAGCAGCACAGCAATGACATTGTTATAACGATGTAATGGTCATTTTCGAGGCAAGGTTAATTGGGTGAAATGGCACTTGAGGGCATTTGCTTGATGCTGTGAGCTACAGAGATCTTGTCACTTGTTTGGTGAAACAAAAATGCGGTTAGATGATGAAAGTAGTTTTTAGGGAGACAGGATATAAGGTCTATTAGCGCAATTCTGTATTTGTTAAAAATATTTATGAAATGTATGTGAAGGCCTGAGGACAGTGCATTTAAAGTTCTCTTATGATTTAGCATTCCTTACAGAGTGCAAACCAGTGGTGTTATTAAACTGAATGACTTGAAATTATACAAGGATTCAGGTGAATTACTGTCCTGACCTTTTCAGTTTATTTTGAGCAGCATCATGCATGAAATGAATCCTGATAGGATTTTCAGAGATCAAGGAGCTCCCTCTACTGCTTTGGTGGAGAATCACATTATAAAACATCCAGATTTCCTTTTCATCTTTGGGGAACAAAGAGTCAGTCATAAGATGAAATAACCTAAATACAAAATCTTATTTCAAAATGAATTTTAGCCAAATAAATGGAAAATTAATCAGTAATCACATATATGCCTCAACATTTTAAGTAAATAGATAATAGATTTATCTGAACATAAGACAAATATTCACATTGCATGTCACCATTTTCAGGGGGAATTTCAGCATCTGAGAGGGAATGCCTAAAGCTATCCAAATTTAGTGCCTTTGATGGTTTATAACTGAGTGGGTATGACTGTTTAGATCATTTGTCATGGTCTTAATAATAAAAACTAGACTCTGTGCATGTGTATGTGTGATAGCCTCTGAATTTTAATCACAGTTTATAATTTCAGCTTGATACCCCTTCAACAACAGGCTGTTCTTGGCTTTTGGTAGTGGACATTGTTGCACTTTATTATTTCTGAGGAGAAAGCTAGACTCTAGGTTGTTGTAAGTGCTCTAGGTAGCCATGGAAACCATTGTATTAGCCTCTTCTGTGATTGGTGCAGCTTGAGTGAGCAAGTGTCGGCTATTTTTGTCATTATTCAACACGTCCAACACACAGCTCTCTCTCACACACAACTACACACACACACACACACACACTCATGCACCATCGTGGCAGCAAGATAAAAATAATCCAAGAAATAAAAAACACATACCAGAATATGACCATAATGCAAACACTGACAGGTTATTACCTTTATATTATAAGATAAGAGATATATTGCATGCTTCATAGACATTACTTCAGCTGAATGCCCTTTATATCATTTTACACAATGTTGTTCACAATGTTGTACCAGATTCATGTAAAGATCTGATTGGTGATATGAAAAAAAAAGCCAAGTTCACCTCAAGTATCATCCAGTTAATACACCCCATCAGCACATGGAGAACAAAATCAATAAGGAAAGACCATTCAGACTCCTTCGCTTAGCAAGGGCTCCCATGTCTCTCTGGGCGTCACGTGGTCGTGTGGGACTGCTGCTACTGCCGCTGGACTAGCACCATCACTAATGAATAAATCCCCTGAAGAACAGAGCAATGATGGGGAAGAAAAGAGGGACGATAGGAGCCAGCTGATCCGCACACTTCTGCACATCCCTCGGGTGAGGCAGCAAGGCGGCGCACCAGAGCCCAGCCTGGGCCCTTCCATCTGCACGGCGCCTGCCACATCCCGCACGCCACGGCCCACGCTGCAGTCAGCCAACGGCTGGACACGAGCCTTGCTCTTTTACAGATCGCTGAATGTATGTATGTATAGCCCTCTACACTATATGTTTGAGTAGGCTGATGGGTAGAAATAGCAGTGTGATTACAACAGCTTACTAGTGTAGCACTGGGAGCCAAGAGTGGTCAACACACTACGGCTTGTATTGATTTTTTACTTTTAAAGGGTCATTAAATTTAATTCATGGGGTCACCGCCATGTCAGTGAGGTAGGCTATGTTTTAGAGATGTACAGATCTGATTCTATTACCATGGTCTAGTTGTGCACAGAGCTTTGTTGATCATAATGAACCAAAGACCATTAGACTGCTTGCTTCATTTTTTTTGTCACACACATAGATTGTTCAAAACACTGATGTTAATGTTATATACAGTTATAGAGTAGAATATGGACCTTTTCCTCCCACACACACCTCTACCACAATGTGTCTCTCACACAGCCTGTTACCTAAAGGTAGACTGGGAAAATCAAATGCATACAGATTATTCAAAGACTGACCACCCTTTCCCATTGTTTTAAGGTTCTATTCTATTCCATATCATAATTTCACCTGTTGCCATTACTCTACATGTACACATCACCATTACTCCACATGTAAACATCACCATTACTCTACATGTAAACACCACCATTACTCCACATGTAAACACCACCATTACTCTACATGTAAACACCACCATTACTCTACATGTAAGCACCCCTAGAACAATAGAATACTACTACACTTTGCTGTTACATGTTTTCATTATGTCAATCAAAAAAATAAAACAACAGAGGGAAAAAAATAACCAAGCAGAAAAAACTATACACCCATTTTCCCTATTCCAGGAGAAAGGTGATCGTCCCAGTGAAAATATTTGCCAAAGGGATTAGTATGCTTGGCCATGCAAATGCACAGACTGTCAATGTTCATGACATGTAAATTTGAATGCAAATGAGGATCAGTTATGTCTACATTATCTGAACTACAGGTGAAGTTGCAGTTAGGTCAGAGTGGCTGATCCTGCCAAACAGGTATAAATAGTCCTTGTGCTTAAAGATTCAGTGCTATAAATGGGTGTGTCCCTTGGGACCCTTTAATGTCTCACATTAACATAACTTGCTTTTTTTTAATTTTCTCCTGCTGCCTCTGTTACTCCAAATAAATAATCCACCCTCGTGAAAGGGCTTTTGAATGGATCAGATCATGGGAGGTCTTGACATGCCATGTTATTGGAGAGGCAGGGATAAGGCTAAAAGGAGTTGCGGAGAGCAAATTGGATATGCCTTTTTGTGTTCATTTTCACCCATCTCTGTGAGACCCAGTGTGACCTTGCCTGATGGCCATGTTTCTGAGTGAGGTGCGAGAGTTAAAGGGGAGGCTTGGGGAGGTGGGACACTAAGACCCAGCAGAGAGCAGCAGAGCTGCCTGCCTGCCTGTCTACTCCACTCCGCTCTGCAGTTGCCCTGTGCGTGTGTGAGTGCGATCACACGTGCATGTGTGAATGTGTGTGTGTGCATGTATACGTGTGTTTGTGCGCGTCGATTTTGTGGAAACATGTGCACCGTGTGTGTGCATGAGTGTGTGCCTTGTGTCCGGGTGAGCATCGCTTTGCATCTGAAACGGGCGGCTGAGGGGAGTGCCTTTCTCTCGTTCTCTCTTGCAGGCTCTCCCTCTCCAGCTCTCCCTCTCTTGCTCTTTTTTCTGTTTATCTGCCTGTCATCTCGGCTCCAGCACCAGCCTGGCCACCTGGACCGGGCGGCTGCCTGGAGCGCAGCGCAAGGGGGGGGAGGGGTGTGTGTGTGATTGTGTGTGTATGTGAGGGGGCGGGTGTGTCTGTGTGTGTGTGTATGTGGGTAGAGGGGGGAAGGGGTGAGGGGTGATTGGGCTGGCTGAGGGCGGGTGTCTGTGTGTTCACGTACGTGTGTGTGTGCATGTGGGGGGGTGGGGGAGAAAGGGCCAGGTGAGGAGGAGACACTGACGCCCCTCTCCTCTCCCACTTCTATGCACCGCCAGAAGAGGAGAGGACCACGTTCCCAGGCGGAGTGTGTGCACCGCAGAGAAAAAGCCTCGCTCCCTTACCTAAGGTATGTCATCTTCCACCAATCTGAGCAGTGTCACATGGAGGCGGCTGTTTGTTTGCTTAGAAAACAGATGCTCGGTCCAACACACATCATGGACGTGGCTTACCTCTGAATATCACCCCCCTCCCTGTATAAACACTGTTTCCATATTGCCGTCTTGTTTTTGCCATGTGTGCCGCGCCGTGTGTCCATGTCGACAGGCAGTAGGAGCTGAGGTCACTCTGTTAAGGTGGTAGGATCTGAGTTACAGTGAGGTGAGGCTGGGCAGGGACTGTGGAGACCTGCGAGGTTGGGCCAGGGGGCCACATCGGTGTGGGCGACACAAAGCAGGGGGATGAGATCCGGCCAAGGGGGTTCCTTGTTTTTTTTAACATTTGATAATTACCTCCAACCATTGCACAGGAACATCAACCCAGGAACAACCTCAGAGACCACTGTGCATTTTGTGGTAGGCAACAACCCACCAGATTATGATCAGTTTTCTGTGACATTACAAAGTTTGCCTGTGTGTCTTTAGAGATTTTTTTTCTTAAAGGAGAGGAAGCCAAAGGAAGAAAGAAAGAAATCAGTTGTTGGGCAACAGTGCTTGTTTTCTATCACAGTAAATACTGAGTCATGTGCATATAATAGGGTCATATGTTTCGCAGTTGGCAGCAGCCAAGATTCTTTCTCCCTCTTAGTCTCTAGTCTCTTAGACTGAAGAGGGCCATGGCTCAAACGCGGTGATGAACCTCTTTTCTTTTGAACATTAGACTTTGACTTTACAACAGTTAACTTGGATGCCACTATAGATGAGTGGGTTTTTTAAAAATATTTTTTCTTTGCTAAGATGTTTGGGTGTGGACTGGAAGGTTGACAAACATGATCATATAGAGGGGTAAGATACATTTAGTTTGGGCACTTTGTTTTATCTCAGGATGACTTGCTTTTTGGGCAACTGCAAATAATGCATTTTTAAACATGGAAATTAACTGAAGAAATGTCTGGCAAAATTAGACTACATGTTAGCAACTTAGCCCTGAACTGCTTGTCACTCACTGAAATGATTCCCCTTATTGAAAAATGCATTTATTTACTGGTGCAATATTTAGACTATTTGTAAAAAAATGATCTCATGAGTTAAATTTTGTAGCTTTTAGTTTCTGTCATATACTCTGTCAGTGAAACATCTAAGACAGAGCCAACTGGGTGATACTCTTAGCCCTCTCACTTGTATTGTAATTATTATATAGAACTTAGGGAGATATGTTATTGACAATTTCTAAAATGTCTTAAATTTGATCAGGTATTTGGCAAAATTATGGGTAACGTTTGGTCCATGCACATTCAGAATAAATATATAAGATACGAGACAATTTCATATGGCTATTCTTTCTCATCCACAAGTCAAACAAAAGTTAAATATAGATACTGTTAAAGCGAAGCCTTACTCCTTTCAACTTGTTTCTAGGTATCTAGCCTTGAATCTTACGTTCTGCACAATATATGGGTTGCGTTCAATATGTTGTAGAATATGTGAGACCTCTTCACTAAGGTAGTCCCTCCTGCTCTTTGCCAATTAATGCTGTTATTATAGAGCTTCTCTCAGTTTCAGCGGCACCACAGTCCACGGAGCTTGAAATGGCCCCAGAGTCATCAGTCTCACTGAATTTATTTATTGGTCCCCATGATTATTTCAAAATAGCTCCAAATCAGCGATGTTATTACTGCCCACTGTGTATGGACTGAAATGGTGTCTGGAAAAAAAAAAAACTTACTGACGCGTTTTAGGTGCACACGCCTGCGTGCGTGTGTGTGTGTGTGTGTTCGTATGGAAATCTACGAAAAGTCAGTCCACGTGATTTAGTTCTTTGATGGAGTGCAGGGTAGGGGACAGGTGAGGTTGGCACCATAAACAAGGAAACCAATGCCTCCTGGTCTCCCCAGGCCATGATGATGCCTCATGCATTTCTCCTCCTTTATAAACTTTCCCATCACACAGCCTGTAAAAATCAAAGCCACTGTTGCATACTATTTCTTTAGTTTATCTGGAAGTCATTTGAAATTTTGTTTTCTCAAACTGTTTTCCTGTCTCCCTCAGGACAAAGAGGAGTGAGATTTGTCCTTGATCACCACTGAGAACGTGTGTGAGTGTTCTTTGGGGTGCTACCTTGGGCTTGGACTACCAGAAGCATCTGAACCACTGTCCTCAGACCCCCACCCCCGCCCAGGCACAGGAGGATGGGTAATGGGCTTGAGTGTGACACTGCTCACTTAGCTCAACCCATCCTCTCATGGAGCCTGCTGCCACCGCCAACATCCCGTGGAACGCCTCGAATGCCAGCCACTGGACGCTGACCTCGCCCCAGTCCAACGATTCAGAAGTGAGCGGCACTCTTTCGCAGTCGCTCGCCCTGGGGGCCATGCTGCTGGTGGACCTGCTGGCAATCATGGGCAACTTGGCCGTCATGACGGTGATCGCCTGCACGCCGCAGCTGCGCAAGTTTGTCTTTGTGTTCCACCTGTGCATGGTGGACCTGCTGGCTGCCCTGGTGCTGATGCCGCTGGGCATGCTCTCGGACCAGGCATTCTTCAGCGAAGCCCTGTGCCGCGGCTACCTCTGCCTGAGTGTGGGCCTGATCTGTGCAACCATCCTCACCATCTGCGCCATCAATGTGGAGCGCTACTATTACATTGTCTACCCCATGCGATACGAGGTGAAGATGACCGTGGGCCTGGTGGTCACGGTCCTGGTGGCCATATGGGTCAAAGCCATCCTCATGTCGGCCTTCCCTCTGCTAGGCTTGGCGCTGCAGGGCACAGGGGGGAGTGGACCCTCCCTGACTCCGGGGCGAAGGCGCTGTTCCCTGCAATGGACAGGCGGCAGCGGGACATCTCGCCTGGTGTTCATGGTTCTTTTCACGCTCATGTATTTCCTCTGCCCGGTCCTTATCATTCTGGTGGTCTACTGCAACATGTTCAAGGTTGCCAGGGTGGCGGCCATGCAGCAGGGCCCGGTGCCCACGTGGATGGACACACCACGGCAGCGCTCCGAGTCCCTCAGCAGCCACTCCAGCATGGTGGCCAGCCTGGCGGGCGCGCGTATCACCCCTCAGCGGACGTTCAGCGGGGGGAAGGCGGCCATGGTCCTGGTGGCGGTGGGGGGCCAGTTCCTGGGCTGCTGGCTGCCGTACTTCGCCTTCCACCTCTACTCAGCACTGGTCCCCACGTCTCCGGCCACCTTGGCCCATCTGGAAGATGTGGTCACCTGGATCGGTTACTTCTGCTTTGCCTCCAACCCCATCTTCTACGGCTGCCTCAACCGCCAGATCCGGGAGGAGCTATCGAGGCAGCTTGCCTGCCTCTTCACGTGGGGCCGGCCACGCGAGGAGCAGCAGCTGCCCAGCCGCGAGGCTTCCATCGAGGAGAACTTTCTGCAGTTCCTCCAGGGCACCGGCTGCAATCTGGAGCCTCGTAACTCCCAGAGCATATCTGGGCCACAGAAGGGGGACGATGCTCTACCCCCTGAGCCCCTACAGACCTCTCCATGCCTCCAGAGGCCTTCTGTTGACTTAAACATCCCTGGACAAATAGTGGAGGAGACATCTGAGTTCATGGAGCAACACCACCTGAACAATGATCTCAACTTGTCAGAGAACTGCCGCAGGACAATGCCTGACCTGTAGGATTGAAACGCACATTTGTTTCAATTTGTATTTTGTTGCTATTGATGTCCCCCTCAATTTTTTTTAATAGTTTGTTTTTGTTCATTCGACATGTGCTTCAAATTTCAGGGTTTGAAGTGGAACACTTTTTAATATGATACATCAGGTTAAGATCTGTACATGATCCTGTCAGATAGTAAAATCCGGATAATATTATGAACCAAGATGTTCCTGGAGTTCAAAAAAGTAAATGATAATGCCGTTTGTCATCATTTTTTGCCCTCTATTTCACATTCAATTCTCTCTTGATGAGAGAGGCTGACTCGTAACATGTCCTAACAAAACAAGATGTAAGCGTGCATGCAAGTGCTGTTCTCTACCATTTCGCTTTGACAGTCTAACACGTTTTGAATTTGGTATAGGCAAATACCAAATATCACATTAGAACAGACTGCCACTTTAGACAGCAAATAGATTTGACATATAATGCATCATAATTTTGTGGACATTGGCCATGTTATCTTGCACAATTTGAGTGCCTTTGAGGCCACCACTCAACCCATCTCTCCCCAAAGGACCTTCTGTTGTTTTTGAAAACCTGGGGACAAAATCGAGTTTGGACAGACAAAGGGATAAAATAGTCAGGTCACTGGCAATCATGTGCCGTAACAGCACAGCGTGGAGAGAGCTGTCACCGATTCAGAAGACTGTTTACTCAATCTCCACCCCCTCATGTTTCAAGACAGAAAATGAATGCAAATTCTGTCACATTTTTTTCTCAGGAGTCCAAAACGATATTGCTGTGCCTTTTTGACTATATCCTAATTAAAATGTACATAGTGTTAACAGGTTTTATTGAATGGTTTCATAGCAGGGGTATTTATAGGACCGAGTTAGACAAAGATGAATATTTTTAACTTCCCACTGATTGCGCTGAAAATTTATTCAGTAAAATTGCACAGAGAAACACATGGACTCAGTCTACCATGTTTAGCACATGGTGTATCTGTCAACACTGGAAACACGACACTGCTCTGGAAAAACTGCACTTAGACATCAACTTGTGAGATTCAAGAGGGTTTATCATTGTGTAGTATTAATTACAACACAAAATGTAAGCACAGCAAATTAGACATATTTAAAGAAAAATTACAGTCTTGCTGGTTCCTAGCCTGAACATCTAAATGCTAACTTCCTTTCATAATACAGTGTTATGGCCTACATCACAGAGGACAAATTCTAATGATTAGGACCAACCCACTTTCAAATGGCTCATTGTTTACAGGTTAAACCAGAACAAACGTCTCTCCACAGTATACTTTAAGTACCACTGTGTTTTGCCATAAGCAGCCGGAGCTTGTTGTGACCACAGAATACAATGGAGGCAGTGCTTACATGTGTTCCTCCTGCTTTTGCCCTTTCTTTAGCTAGAGCCGGAGGACATCACCATCTTCTCACCTCAAGGAAATAAAACACAGAGATGCTTTGTAAAACTGCTACATAAACAAAGTCTCACATTTTCTGGTGTTTTATCTCTGCCTTTCTCTCTCTTTCCCTTTCTATTATCCAACCCAGTCGAACTAAATCACATGATGTCAAGCAAGGTATTTTGGGACATCTTAGGTTTGGTGTTAAAAGTATGTTACGGAACTGGGCAAAAAAGGGCTCACGACATAACGCTCCTAATTTTCTTGTTTAATGACTTCAGTACAGGCTGGTGTTTTCAGCTGGATTCTTCATTCAGGTGACAAAGGTTCTTTTGCGTCATAGAAAGGGTTGATGAAGCTACATGGAAATTTGTATAAATTGAATTACATATAAACAGAACAAACATAATTATCTCATTCAAGTGCAACCCTCTGCACTGCTAGGCAATGGAGTGGCAATCCACTATGGAGAACCGCCCTCATATTGTGTGAATGCTCTGTTGTTTCTATGACAGATGACTTACTTTATTAAGACAACAGGGTGGTAAAAGAAGTCAGAGTTGATCATTATCCAGAAATTTCAAACTCAAACATGATTTGTTTGGCTCATAAAATCACTCCATAAAATCCCTTATCTCATAAATCAGTCCAAACACCCTTCACATTGTGAGGGTTGTTGTGGGATCAACTTCAAATCAATATCACATCTCTGCACCTAATATGATCACTGCCATATGAAGCTCTACAGCCATTCTGTCTTGGTTGCTGAACATGCAAGTCAATGTAGATCGAGTCAGTGGAGAAACAGATGACCATCAGGTTTACTAACCAGTATTTATGTTAGTCTTTTGTGAGATACAGCATTCTTTGAGAATAGTTATCTTTGTGGGGATAGTGCCTAAAAGCCACGCATCCATCTGGTGTTCATGTATAATTAATTATTTATTTTCTTTTTGTTTAGCTTTGTATATATTGTATTTTGCAGGAAAAAGTCCTGGTTGGTATTGTTGCTCTCATTTGCCAAGTCTTTATTATTTTTGTTGATTCTAATTAAAATTCATCAAGAATTGCATGTGTGTCTGTCTAATGTTCATCTTGCACATCTTGATGCCATTCCATCAAATCATTGGCTAAACCAGCCTGGGTATTTACAATATTTCTTTCTGTTTCATTTCATGTCCATTCAAGTCAACACAATACTACTATACTGATCCTAATGATCCTTGCTGTGCGTGTGTGTGTGTGCACGTGCGTGCGTGTGCATGCGTGTGCACGTGTGCGTACGGCATGTGTATTTAGACATTTAGGTTTAGTATGAAGGTCTAAAAGGACACAAAAGTAAAATGCTGGGAGAGAAAGAAGATAAAAGGGATGTGACATTTAAGGGAGACAGCAGTGACAGTCTAATTATATGACAGAGTTGGAGATGTCTGCTTCTCTGCTTTTTGTCTGGGGGTCAGAGAATCATCACACATATTGTCTCAAAATAATACCAACAACAAAATCAATAAGCACTTTGTTTTCAGTTCATCATCTGTTCAAAAAGGTCTATACAAACTCTAAATATTATGAATCACTACTATTTTAAGACCAGCTAAATATTTTAGCCAATGACCTTTACAGCAGGTGCTCTTTGATGTCTATTTCTGTCAGCTTGACATTTTAAAATTTCTTTTTACATCAAAATGAAATATACAATATTCCCTCACCCACCTAAGGCAATCCACCAGGAACTATGGCACAGACTTTTATATGAAATGTTAAAATAACATTTTAAAATGTGAAATTAACATTTACATTCTAAAACACACACAACACACAAAATAGTGCTGTTTTTTTCTTTCTCTTTTTTAATTTTAAAATGGGAAAGCCTTTATGAGGCACCATAGGACATAAAGATGCATACCACCCCACCCCCAACACACACACACACACACACACACACTCTTACACATACACACATACACAAACACACACATACACATATCATTAACACACACACTGACACACATATGCTTTGATGTCCTGGCCATGAGAGCATGGGAGTGTATGAGAGAGGCCCCTGGTGGTGTGGTTCAAGGTTCAAACAGCATGACCTTTCAGCTATAGGTTTTAAGGATGAAAGTCTTACTAAGTATATTTTTTGTGGTGGACATTCATTCTACATTCATGTCATGATATATCATAAAATGATTTAAGACATGCTTAGGCTATATATAACCCATCGGTCATGTGAGGGTTTATCTATTCCTCACAGCACCATGAGTATTTCCTTTACCTTTATTATCTACACTGAGATTTTAACATATACACATGTTACCCTGAGTCCCTTTGCATTTCCTTTTACGAGAACACCAGTGTAGTGGCATACACGGGGTGAGCTTATTCCAAATTGCTCTGTTTCATTCAGAAGTATTGAAGGTGGTGTTTCCATGGCAACTTATCCTCACTGACATTCACAGGCGGAGGGAGAAGATAAGATAAGCATGGACCGAACCCCTACGATGGCACTCTAACTTGCTCAGTATCTTATGATCATCTATTCATTTACTAAAATCTGTGGTAGGCTACTTCTTTCACAAATATATTTTCATTGAGCAAGTTCATTTTTAAAATAGATTTTGTTTACTAAAAAAACATTTTAGTTTCCCTTTTTCTGCACCTACTGCTCCCTATTTTCACTGTTAAGTATGTAACTGGTGCAGGATAATGGCTATGCAAGATGTAGCCTATGCATATGGAAGAATAGAGAACCGAATCATACTCAGGTATGTTATATTTTACCGGATTAATGCCATACCACATAATAATGTAAAAAAATAGATTTATTAATGTGAGAGTAAGGCTTTGAGCATATATTTAGAAAGGTATACAAGCTTGGATTACATTTGGCAATGTTAGCATGTTAAAACTGGCAAATGTAGCAAGAGGCCATATTTGACTACTGGAAAGTTATTTTTGTATTGCTTCTTGATAAGTAGGCTAGGCTTGGTCTAAAGCCTCATGTAGATAATCAAAGTTATGTTTGCATTCATTTTTGTATCATCATAAATTCAAATTACAGATGTCTTTTAATGGGTGCTTTGAACATGTCCATTATTCTCTATGTAATAAAGGGATCACTTATTGGATATTTGAACTGTGTTGAAGCTAAGCTACATGTTTAACAACTGACTGAGGAAAACAAGAGATTGTCAGGAAAGTGGTTTATCAGCAGCTTTGGTTCTGATAGACAGACGTGGCTGAGCTACAGATAGGCATACTAGTCAGCTCGCCAACCTTTGCAAGATTCTGGTGGGACCGCAGAAGCCAATTCCAACCAACATGTTGCTTCTGGGCAGCCGTGGCCTACTGGTTAGCGCTTCGGACGTTGCCGGTTCGAACCCCGACCAGTAGGCACGGCTGAAGTGCCCTTGAGCAAGGCACCTAACCCAGGGACGGATCACTGCACGGGCCTACTGGGCCCAGGCCCAGGGGCCCAAGGGGTCAGGGTGCCCTGAAGCCCAAGCCTTTGCATGGAATCATTGCCTCAATATCAACAAATCAGGATGTAGGCTATCTGATTGAATTTAGTATTGGCCATCCCCAAAATGCACCAGAATACAGGAAATCACATCAAACAAATAAAAAAAAATTCTGGGGGAGGACCCCCAATCCCCCCCTCCCACATATACGACAATTAGTGGAGGGCCCTTAATACATCTGGGCCCAGGGGCCCGAAAGTTCATAATCCGCCCATGACCTAACCCCTCACTGCTCCCCGAGCGCTGCTGTTGTTGCAGGCAGCTCACTGCGCTGGGATTAGTGCTTCACCTCACTGTGTGTTCACTGTGTGCTGAGTGTGTTTCACTAATTCATGGATTGGGATAAATGCAGAGACCAAATTTCCCTCACGGGATCAAAAGAGTATATATATACTTATATACTATACATAATACTTCTGTTCAGGTTCAGAAAGGAAGTTTATGAATCCAGTTGGTGGGTTCAGGAAGAGATATAGGCCAACTATGATTGGCTGTTGAGCTTTAACGTCAACAAACTTTTGGCGGAATCGCAGATTGTGCCTTTAAGTGCAAGTGAAGTCCATTGTATATATAGGCCTATATGTTTTGCTGTCAACTTACCCATTTCAAGTTCTGAAATTCTTCAATCTTAGTCTCTGGCTTGCTCACATGTCCAGCAGGAAGAGTTTGCCATGTCAGGGTAATTGTATTCTGAAACAATCATAATGTGGACAGAACAGTTTAGTGTCATATACGATGTTTGTAGCAATTATTTTTAAAAACAGAGGGGAAATATCCGTTTTTCCTAACAGCCTACGTATCTCTTAGATTTCGCTAACGGGTGTTGTAGAAGATATTGACGGCACAATAACTTTTAGGCTACAAAAGACCAGAAAACAATGTTAAGGTATGTGGAGAAGAAGGATGGTTCGTGTGTTCTTCCTGCACGGTAAGCTATTTCGTTTTTCTGATATGTCTACCAGTGTTGCGCGGGTTTGGTCACAAGCGGCCCGCGGTCGCCCGATATTTTAATCAACCCGACCGCAACTCGGACCGCGAATATTAATTAGGACAAAATTATACCCGACCCGCGAATTCAACCCGCTTATTTACAAAATGTGTGCTTTTGGTTATAGGCTGCATGCAGTGTGACAGTAGGCCATTTCTGTAAAAACAAACTAATTTATTTACGAAACTTGATGCAGTAGAACTACACGCAGTAAGCATGCAGGACATAATGTTTGCGCAGGAGAAAGAATGAGAATAAGAGCGCAAGCACGCACGCAACGCACAAAGGATAAGAACACTAGGATAAGATTTGAAGGCCATGGACATACATCTTTCTTTCGAAAACAGAAATGGTGGGGCGAGGTAGGCAAGAGAGATACATTGCTGGTCAAAACGTTAGCGTAAGAACTGGTTTATAATGCTGAATGAAACACAAAGCTTTACTAAAGCACATCCACTGTTTAAAGTCACAAACACAACGAACTAAGGTAACTTTTATGCATGCGCGAACCTATACATACCGGTAGATATGGCTGTGTAGTCTGTGCCATAACATTTATTCCTGCAGGCTGCCCGTTTTGGCTGTCATAC
The DNA here is from genome assembly GCF_046254945.1 of Alosa pseudoharengus. Taxonomy (NCBI): domain Eukaryota; kingdom Metazoa; phylum Chordata; class Actinopteri; order Clupeiformes; family Clupeidae; genus Alosa; species Alosa pseudoharengus. The sequence continues at coordinate 19,743,153 of NW_027468881.1, forward strand.
TTTTAAATGGCTTCGCAAGAAGTAGGCCTAGACCATAACCATAGCCTATATCGCTTTTCCTGAAGGGGTGTCTTTATTATTTTAACTCGCGTCTTGCTTCTTTACTGTTGACTTTACTGTATTGATGCTTTACTGTATTGATGCTAGCTTTGTCGTGATATTTTAAGTAGGCCTATTTGTAGAAAATATATATTTAATTAATTTTAACTGACCCGCCCGCAAATGACCCGAATATCATTAAAATATTTTGTTTATGACTCATAACCGCGGGTGACCGCGGTCATCCGCGGGCGACCGCTTAATTTCGGGCAGACCGCGCAACACTGATGTCTACCCAAGTGAGTGCAGAGGCACCCCCCCCCCCCCCTATCGGTTGGAACACGCCCCATAATTACGTCCCAATGGAGCAATATCGGGACTCATATTCTGACTAGAATTTGAGTATGACAACAGGCTACTGATTTATGTAAAAAACAAAATACATAATAGAATGGAAAAGTTCCTTGAAAATGTACAATTCATTTATTGATTGCACTTGAAAACAAGACCACTTTTACCCAACAGCATGGATGGATTATGAGGCACTGAGCCCCTGGGTAGCCTACAGACATGAAAAGGCCCCCCCTGCCCACTTCAGAAAGTTAGCTTAGCAATGCTAGGGGGTCTGGGGGCATGCTACCTGAAAGAAAACTTTGAAAAATAAATACACGCATGCTTAGCATTTTGTGAAAATAAATCATTATGGCTACATTGACTCGTAGTCATGAGCTGTATATCCTCATATTTTAATATTACAGATATATAGGCGATTTTACGGAGCCCCTAAGGGGACTTGAGCAAAAAAAAATCTAAAGTTTAGTTTCATGTGCTCACGTGAAACTTTCATGTGCTCACGTGAAACTTTCATGTGCGCACCTGAAACTTTTATGTGCTCACGTGAAACTTTCATGTGCGCACGTGAAACTTTCATGTGCGCACATGAAAGTTTCAAGTGCTCACGTGAAAGTTTCAGGTGCGCACATGAAAGTTTCATGTGAAAAGGTTTTGTGTGCGAACACGAAACTTTCATGTGCGCACATTAAAGTTTCACGTGAGCACATGAAAGTTTCACGTGAGCACATGAAACTAAACTTTAGATTTTTTTTGCTCATGTCCCCGTACGCTCCGTACGATTTGGATTTTAAGCACAACTTTCAGTTTTAAGAAACTTAAGCCTAAAGTTGAAGACCATGTGCTACAACTTCAAAACCAGATTACTCTGGAACTACTTACAGAGGAATGCATTAAAACTTTGCGTTTGTTAAGGTCTGCTGTTTATTCTGATAATATGGGTTGTCATGTATTGAGCAAAGAGCTCGTGAGACATTCCACCCAGAAATTTAGATGAGCGCAGAGCTATGAAGAGTAATATGATTATTTCTTGAACGTTTTTCCCCCCGCGAACCGTTTATCACAGCAATATTTAAAAGATGAGAAAACGCTCTTTCATATGATATGTGTGATGACTAGGCTACTCCGTGAGTAGGCTAGTTCAACAGAGAAGAATGGACGACCGCTTTGCCCGTCCGCATAAATAGCAGCGTGTTCGTGAAGGTGACCGAGGTGAAGTTAGTTTGATATTTGTTATTCGGATATTCGACAGATATTCAATTTTTTTTTTAATGCAGCCGGTTTCACCCAGTGTTTGCAGACAATGTACAAACAGATGACCTGTCTACTTGCTCCCAGCCGACCTACTTAGTCTATAAAGTACCTTCTGAATTACCTTCATAGTCTTTTTTGTCAATAGCTGTGACATCATGTGACCTAGTGACTCCAAACCAATGCAGAATAGTTATCCTATATGGGACTCATCAGACACACCTCTTTTTATAGCGACTGTATGCACGCTGTATTTTATATGAAATTTTTAAAGAAAATACATTATTTCATATAAGAAACAGATTCCTTTTTTCAATACCTCCCAAGCCATATGTCCTAGTGACTCCAAACCAATGCAGAATAGTTATCCTATATGGGACTCATCAGACACACCTCTTTTTATAGCGACTGTATGGACACTATATTTTATCTGAATATTTTAATGAAAATACGTTATTTCCCATAAGAAACGGTCTCCTTTTTTTCAATACCTCCCAAGCCATGTGACCTAGTGACTCCAAACCAATGCAGAATAGTTACCCTATATAGGACTAATTAGACACACCTATTTGTATAGCCACTGTATGCACACTGTATTTTATATGAATATTTTAAAGAAAATACATTATTTGCCATCAGTAATGGTCTCCTTTTTTTCAATACCTCGCAAGCCATGTGACCTAGTGACTCCAAACCAATGCAGAATAGTTATCCTATATGAGACTAATAAGACATACCTCTTCTTATAGTCACTGTATGCACACTGTATTTTATATGAATATTTTAAAGAAAATACATTATTGCATAAGGAATGGTCTCCTTTTTTCAATACCTCCCAAGTCATGTGACCTAGTGACTTCAAACCAATGCAGAATAGTTATCCTATATGAGACTAATAAGACATACCTCTTCTTATAGTCACTGTATGCACACTGTATTTTATATGAATATTTTAAAGAAAATACATTATTTCCCATAAGGAATGGTCTCCTTTTTTCAATACCTCCCAAGTCATGTGACCTAGTGACTTCAAACCAATGCAGAATAGTTATCCCATATGGGACTCATCAGACACACCTCTTTTTATAGCGACTGTATGCACACTATATTTTATCTGAATATTTTAATGAAAATACGTTATTTCCCATAAGAAACGGTCTCCTTTTTTTCAATACCTCCCAAGCCATGTGACCTAGTGACTCCAAACCAATGCAGAATAGTTACCCTATATAGGACTAATTAGACACACCTATTTGTATAGCCACTGTATGCACACTGTATTTTATATGAATATTTTAAAGAAAATACATTATTTGCCATCAGTAATGGTCTCCTTTTTTTCAATACCTCGCAAGCCATGTGACCTAGTGACTCCAAACCAATGCAGAATAGTTATCCTATATGAGACTAATAAGACATACCTCTTCTTATAGTCACTGTATGCACACTGTATTTTATATGAATATTTTAAAGAAAATACATTATTGCATAAGGAATGGTCTCCTTTTTTCAATACCTCCCAAGTCATGTGACCTAGTGACTTCAAACCAATGCAGAATAGTTATCCTATATGAGACTAATAAGACATACCTCTTCTTATAGTCACTGTATGCACACTGTATTTTATATGAATATTTTAAAGAAAATACATTATTTCCCATAAGGAATGGTCTCCTTTTTTCAATACCTCCCAAGTCATGTGACCTAGTGACTTCAAACCAATGCAGAATAGTTATCCCATATGGGACTCATCAGACACACCTCTTTTTATAGCGACTGTATGCACACTATATTATATCAGAATATTTTAATAAAAATACGTTATTTCCCATAAGAAACAGTCTCCTTTTTTTCAATACCTCCCAAGCCATGTGACCTAGTGACTCTAAACCAATGCAGAATAGTTACCTTATATAGGACTCATCAGACACACCTATTTGTATAGCCACTTTATGCACACTGTATTTTATATGAATATTTTAAAGAAAATACATTATTTGCCATCACGAATGGTCTCCTTTTTTTCAATACCTAGCAAGCCATGTGACCTAGTGACTCCAAACCAATGCAGAATAGTTATCCTATATGAGACTAATAAGACACACCTCTTCTTATAGTCACTGTATGCACACTGTATTTTATACGAATATTTTAAAGAAAATACATTATTTCCCATAAGAAACAGTCTCCTTTTTTCAATACCTCCCAAGTCATGTGACCTAGTGACTCCAAACCAATGCAGAATAGTTATCCTATATGGGACTCATCAGACACACCTCTTCTTATTGCCACTGTATGCACACTATATTTTATCTGAATATTTTAATAAAAATACATAATTTCCCATAAGAAACCGTCTCCTTTTTTCAATACCTCCCAAGCCATGTGACCTAGTGACTCCAAACCAATGCAGAATAGTTATCCTCTATGGGACTCATCAGACACACCTCCTTTTATAGTCACTCTATGCACACTGTATTTTCTATGAATGTTTTAAAGAAAATACATTATTTCCCATAAGGAATGGTCTTTTTTTTCAATACCTCCCAAGCCATGTGACCTAATGACTCCAACCAATGCAGAATAGTTATCTTACCGTATATGGGACTCGTCAGACACACCTCTTTCTATAACCGTTGAATGCACACTCTATTTTATATGAATATTTGAAAGAAAATACATTATTTGCCATCAGTAATGGTCTCCTTTTTTTCAATACCTCGCAAGCCATGTGACCTAGTGACTCCAAACCAATGCAGAATAGTTATCCTATATGAGACTAATAAGACATACCTCTTCTTATAGTCACTGTATGCACACTGTATTTTATAGGAATATTTTAAAGAAAATACATTATTTCCCATAAGGAATGGTCTCCTTTTTTCAATACCTCCCAAGTCATGTGACCTAGTGACTTCAAACCAATGCAGAATAGTTATCCCATATGGGACTCATCAGACACACCTCTTTTTATAGCGACTGTATGCACACTTTATTATATCAGAATATTTTAATAAAAATACGTTATTTCCCATAAGAAACAGTCTCCTTTTTTTCAATACCTCCCAAGCCATGTGACCTAGTGACTCTAAACCAATGCAGAATAGTTACCTTATATAGGACTCATCAGACACACCTATTTGTATAGCCACTTTATGCACACTGTATTTTATATGAATATTTTAAAGAAAATACATTATTTGCCATCACGAATGGTCTCCTTTTTTTCAATACCTAGCAAGCCATGTGACCTAGTGACTCCAAACCAATGCAGAATAGTTATCCTATATGAGACTAATAAGACACACCTCTTCTTATAGTCACTGTATGCACACTGTATTTTATACGAATATTTTAAATAAAAATACATTATTTCCCATAAGAAACAGTCTCCTTTTTTCAATATCTCCCAAGTCATGGGACCTAGTGACTCCAAACCAATGCAGAATAGTTATCCTATATGGGACTCATCAGACACACCTCTTCTTATTGCGACTGTATGCACACTATATTTTATCTGAATATTTTAATAAAAATACATAATTTCCCATAAGAAACCGTCTCCTTTTTTCAATACCTCCCAAGCCATGTGACCTAGTGACTCCAAACCAATGCAGAATAGTTATCCTCTATGGGACTCATCAGACACACCTCCTTTTATAGTCACTCTATGCACACTGTATTTTCTATGAATGTTTTAAAGAAAATACATTATTTCCCATAAGGAATGGTCTTTTTTTTCAATACCTCCCAAGCCATGTGACCTAATGACTCCAACCAATGCAGAATAGTTATCTTACCGTATATGGGACTCGTCAGACACACCTCTTTCTATAACCGTTGAATGCACACTCTATTTTATATGAATATTTGAAAGAAAATACATTATTTGCCATCAGTAATGGTCTCCTTTTTTTCAATACCTCGCAAGCCATGTGACCTAGTGACTCCAAACCAATGCAGAATAGTTATCCTATATGAGACTAATAAGACATACCTCTTCTTATAGTCACTGTATGCACACTGTATTTTATATGAATATTTTAAAGAAAATACATTATTTCCCATAAGGAATGGTCTCCTTTTTTCAATATCTCCCAAGTCATGTGACCTAGTGACTTTAAACCAATGCAGAATAGTTATCCCATATGGGACTCATCAGACACATCTCTTTTTTTAGCGACTGTATGCACACTATATTATATCAGAATATTTTAATAAAAATACGTTATTTCCCATAAGAAACAGTCTCCTTTTTTTCAATACCTCCCAAGCCATGTGACCTAGTGACTCTAAACCAATGCAGAATAGTTACCTTATAAAGGACTCATCAGACACACCTATTTGTATAGCCACTTCATGCACACTGTATTTTATTTTAATATTTTAAAGAAAATACATTATTTGCCATCACGAATGGTCTCCTTTTTTTCAATACCCCGCAAGCCATGTGACCTAGTGACTCCAAACCAATGCAGAATAGTTATCCTATATGAGACTAATAAGACACACCTCTTCTTATAGTCACTGTATGCACACTGTATTTTATACGAATATTTTAAAGAAAATACATTATTTCCCATAAGGAATGGTCTCCTTTTTTCAATACCTCCCAAGTCATGTGACCTAGTGACTCCAAACCAATGCAGAATAGTTATCCTATATGGGACTCATCAGACACACCTCTTCTTATTGCCACTGTATGCACACTATATTTTATCTGAATATTTTAATAAAAATACATAATTTCCCATAAGAAACCGTCTCCTTTTTTCAATACCTCCCAAGCCATGTGACCTAGTGACTCCAAACCAATGCAGAATAGTTATCCTCTATGGGACTCATCAGACACACCTCCTTTTATAGTCACTCTATGCACACTGTATTTTCTATGAATGTTTTAAAGAAAATACATTATTTCCCATAAGGAATGGTCTTTTTTTTCAATACCTCCCAAGCCATGTGACCTAATGACTCCAACCAATGCAGAATAGTTATCTTACCGTATATGGGACTCGTCAGACACACCTCTTTCTATAACCGTTGAATGCACACTCTATTTTATATTAATATTTTAAAGAAAATACATTATTTGCCATCAGTAATGGTCTCCTTTTTTTCAATACCTCGCAAGCCATGTGACCTAGTGACTCCAAACCAATGCAGAATAGTTATCCTATATGAGACTAATAAGACATACCTCTTCTTATAGTCACTGTATGCACACTGTATTTTATATGAATATTTTAAAGAAAATACATTATTTCCCATAAGGAATGGTCTCCTTTTTTCAATATCTCCCAAGTCATGTGACCTAGTGACTTCAAACCAATGCAGAATAGTTATCCCATATGGTACTCATCAGACACACCTCTTTTTATAGCGACTGTATGCACACTATATTATATCAGAATATTTTAATAAAAATACGTTATTTCCCATAAGAAACAGTCTCCTTTTTTTCAATACCTCCCAAGCCATGTGACCTAGTGACTCTAAACCAATGCAGAATAGTTACCTTATATAGGACTCATCAGACACACCTATTTGTATAGCCACTTTATGCACACTGTATTTTATATGAATATTTTAAAGAAAATACATTATTTGCCATCACGAATGGTCTCCTTTTTTTCAATACCTAGCAAGCCATGTGACCTAGTGACTCCAAACCAATGCAGAATAGTTATCCTATATGAGACTAATAAGACACACCTCTTCTTATAGTCACTGTATGCACACTGTATTTTATACGAATATTTTAAAGAAAATACATTATTTCCCATAAGGAATGGTCTCCTTTTTTCAATACCTCCCAAGTCATGTGACCTAGTGACTCCAAACCAATGCAGAATAGTTATCCTATATGGGACTCATCAGACACACCTCTTCTTATTGCCACTGTATGCACACTATATTTTATCTGAATATTTTAATAAAAATACATAATTTCCCATAAGAAACCGTCTCCTTTTTTCAATACCTCCCAAGCCATGTGACCTAGTGACTCCAAACCAATGCAGAATAGTTATCCTCTATGGGACTCATCAGACACACCTCCTTTTATAGTCACTCTATGCACACTGTAATTTCTATGAATGTTTTAAAGAAAATACATTATTTCCCATAAGGAATGGTCTTTTTTTCAATACCTCCCAAGCCATGTGACCTAATGACTCCAACCAATGCAGAATAGTTATCTTACCGTATATGGGACTCGTCAGACACACCTCTTTCTATAACCGTTGAATGCACACTCTATTTTATATTAATATTTTAAAGAAAATACATTGTTTCCTATAAGGAATGGTCTCCTTTTTCAATACCCCCCCCCCCCCCAAGGGAAGTGACGTAGGGACACCAAACCAATGCAGAATATCCTTTATGGGACTAATCAGACACACCTCAAATTAATATAATTTTTGCACATACTATTTTATAGTACCCATTTGTTTCCTATGGAAACTGTTTTTTTTCCCTCAATACCTTCCATATAATAGTAGATGCCAAATCATTTTTCATATTGAGATGTGTCTGATAAGTACCCCATAGCAGAACAGTTCTGTATTGATCTGTGTTGTCTAGGACCCCTCATATGGCAGCTATTGAGCAAAAAGCTGTTTTCCATAGGAAATAAATGTGATTCTTTAAAATATATATATATAATAGTTCATGCAAAATATTATTTCACATTGACGTGTGTCTGATTAGTATCACATAGCAGATCAGTTCTATGTTGATCTGTGATGTCTAGGACCCAGTATATTGAAGGTATTGAGCACAAAGCAGCTACCATAAAAAACAAATTGGTTTTTCTTTAAGAAATTAATATAAAATAGTATGTGCACAAATCATATTAATTTGAGGTGTGTCTGATTAGTCCCATATATGATAACTATTCTGCATTGGTTTGGAATAATAGGATAATTATTCTATTTTGGTTTGGAGTCCCTAGGTCACACAGCTTATTGAAAAAAGGAGACCATTCATGATGGCAAATAATGTTTTTTCTTTAAAGTCATTAGGTCACATGGCTTGGGAGGTATTGAAAAAAAAGACCATTCCTTATGGGAAATAATGTATATTCTTTAAAACATTCATAGAAAATACAGTGTGCATAGAGTGACTATAAAAGGAGGTGTGTCCGATGAGTACCATAGAGGATAACTATTCTGCATTGGTTTGGAGTCACTAGGTCACATGGCTTGGGAGGTATTGAAAAAAGGAGACTGTTTCTTATGGGAAATAATGTATTTTTATTAAAATATTCAGATAAAATATAGTGTGCATACAGTGGCAATAAGAAGAGGTGTGTCTGATGAGTCCCATAGAGGATAACTATTCTGCATTGGTTTGGAGTCACTAGGGCACATGGCTTGGGAGGTATTGAAAAAAGGAGACTGTTTCTTATATGAAATAATGTATATTCTTTAAAAAATAATATAAAATACAGTGTGCATAGCATACAGTGACTATAAAAAGAGGTGTGTCTGATGAGTCCCATATAGGATAACTATTCTGCATTGGTTTAGAGTCACTAGGTCATAAGGCTTGGGAGGTATTGAAAAAAAGGAGTCTGTTTCTTATATGAAATAATGTATTTTCTTTAAAAAATTCATATAAAATACAGCGTGCATACAGTCGCTATAAAAAGAGGTGTGTCTGATGAGTCCCATATAGGATAACTATTCTGCATTGGTTTGGAGTCACTAGGTCATATGGAGGTATTGAAAAAAGGAGTCTGTTTCTTATATGAAATAATGTATTTTCTTTAAAAAATTAATATAAAATACAGTGTGCACATAGTCGCTATAAAAAGAGGTGTGTCTGATGAGTCCCATATAGGATAACTATTCTGCATTGGTTTGGAGTCACTAGGTCACATGATGTCAAAGCTATTGACAAAAAAGACTATGAAGGTAATTCAGAAGGTACTTTATAGACGGTCCCTAAGTAGGTCGGCTGGGAGCAAGTAGACAGGTCATCTGTTTGTACATTGTCTGCAAACACGGGGTGAAACCGGCCACATTAAAAAAAAAAATGAATATCTGTCGAATATCCGAATATCAAATATCAAACTAACTTCACCTCGGTGTGAAACCGTCGCGGGCCTGATAAAAATGTCAGCGAATCAACAATCAGAGAAAACTGCGCTGAGAACGTTGTAGGCAGATATTAGACCTACCTGCTACCTATCATTCCACAGTTGAGTCTTGAAAGATAACATTTCAATTTGGATTAGCTTACGGACATGTCCTTTCCAATTCACGCTAATAAAATGGCATGTTATCTCAGTGGTAATAGTTTGTTAAAACATTTGACATACCTCATTTAAGACACGCGCGAGCGCCCTCTAGGGCCTAAATCTTTTGGAAAACTGGAAGTGGGAGACATGTAGCCGCTAGGGGCGCGTCTAGATTTCTATGCTAGGAGACATGTAGGCTCACAGTCATTCGGTGTCCCTGTTTTATTACAGCTCTTCCCAGTGTTTTTTTTTTTGTTGTTGTTATAATTATTATCACCATAACTGGTAAATTGTCTTGACAAGAAAAGAAAAAACTTACTTTTTAACATTAGGCTGTGTTGAACATAGCCCACATTCCATTTAACTACATTTCCCAGTATCCACTCCGTTTTTCCTCTTTTTTGCAGTTCTGCATTTTTCTTTTACACTAGCAGCAGTAGTCTGAAAGAGCGGGGGTATACGAGGAGCTGTAAGTTAGCCCGAGGATAACACAAAACTTTTTGAACTATTTGAAGCAGATGTACATGAATTACGTATGGACGTTTGGAGTTTCTTGTGTTTTCTTTTACACTCTGGTGTTCTGTTAATTACTTCGTCTTAACGTACTTCAAGTGTTAAAGATTACTAGCTAACAGTGCTAATGAAACTCATGTAACTTAGCTTCTAGCCAGCTAGGATAGCTATCGTTACTTTTTAGGTAAGTATTCATACAAGTCAAACTGCTAGCCAAGTGTTATATGTAGCTCGGAGGTTTGCGACCAAACTCATACAACTAACGCTAGTTTGAATGACAATAGCTCGTTAACAGCCTGCTGTTATATATTTTCTGTTGTTGCTTATTTTGTGTTTGCTCTAAGTGCGTTTGCGGATGGCTTATACATTGTCCATTCTCCCACGTTAGAGAATTGCGTTAAGTGCCAACGCCTTTTTTGTTAAGTCCTGGTTTTCTTTGTTGCGCTGTGTAAGTTGTTGAAGTTTTGACAACAAACGTTAGAACTAAGCGTGTGTTTAGCCAAAGCATTTACTCAATTGCCCGGTTCCAACAAATAGTTTTGTAGACTGGTTTTGAAAATGGGTTGCACACTAAGCGCCGAAGATAAAGCGGCTATGGAGAGGAGTAAAATGATAGACCGCAATCTCCGGGAGGATGAGAAGAAGGCATCCAGAGAAGTTAAACTGCTTCTTCTCGGTGAGTATCGACACAGACATTGCTAAAAGTGAATGGATTAAGTGTTTCCAGCAAAAATAATTCTCGGCTGTCTGTAATGGCCATGTTTGACGGGGACGACAGCTGACTCCCCATATCTTATGTAGTAGGCTACACTTGGCTATGATATCCACTGTAATGCGGTCCATTTAGCCTTGTCCTTGTGGATATGCATACTTTTAACTAGTAGGAAACCAACTAATCGATTAACTAACACATATTGGCATTTTCCTTGTAAGCAGAGTATAGACGTAGGTTACTTCAGTAGGCTACTCTTTGTTGTAAGTGTATGTTTTCCTGGTTAGTTGCGCATTTCATGTAACCAGTTGCCGTCTTGGTTGCACAATTCAGTCTGTTTCTGTGAATAATGGCAAATAGATTGTGGTTAAAAGGACTCATGACTTTATTCACTTTGTTATTATAGCCAACCATTGTTGTTCTGGAATGTGGGCATACTGAGTCAAAACATTTGGGAGAATAGCCTACTTTCCAGGTAGTTAAAACCACTTCGAGGAAAAGGGCAATCGCTATATTTCATGTTTTGTGTTTATATTCTGCTTGTGCCTGATGTTCTTCCTGGTGATCGATGTTAGTGTTGCCATACTTATCTGTATCTAATTATCTCTGTCAGAGAGAATGCTATGTTTTCAGTGCCACTGAAAGGCACCCATTTTTGCCTTTTGCTAATTTGTGGCACCTACAGCGAATTACATTTTTCTGTGGCCGAGTGTAACAACCTCTGCATGACACTTGAGGGAAATGGAGAGAAGTGTACATACAAACTATTTTCCAGACACTGTTCCCTCCATTTGTTGGCGTTGGAACAGAATTTGTTGGGCAAAGCCATGGAGTTTGGCTTTTGCTCTGGATGCATAAAACCACTGTGCTTTGGCGGCAGGAAATCTTTTCAACAGGCTTAATGAAACATGCCCTGCTTCACCATGAATGCGACTCCCAAATAACTGGCTCCTCAAACACTGGCCGAGAGCAGCTCGGGCTTTAGGCTACTGGCCAAAGGCCCCTCCTCATTGGAGGTCTGGCTCATCTTTGTCGGCCTGGACAGCATTGCCTCGTCTGTTTCAGGAAGAACATTTACGAAAGTCGTGGTAAAGTATGTGAAGTCCAGGGAGCCACTTGAAGTCAGTAGCAACAGTGTTATGGTGTTGGCTGATATATTCCCTCTCTCTTCAAGATGTCTGTCATTGAAGTTGCACATCTCAGGCTGGCTGGTGATTCTCCAACCTTTGTGCATGTTAATCCACCACTGATAGCAGTGTGTCTGGCCTTTTAGACAACTGCTTCCACCTCACTGGAATATTTGAATCAGCTGAACTCTCCCTGGTACAATGTTCATCCCATTCCCATATTCAGCCCTTGGTAGCTTGGATTAAATTGACTGAATTGTGTAAACCTATTGCTTCATGATTTCCGTAGTTTTTTTTCTCCCCGACAGGAAATGTCACTGGCTCTACAGATAACTCTGTTTTGGTTTTTATTTCTGTCTATTTCTCCCCTTCATAACAGATTACATGATGCACACAAGTTCTGCTGAAACCAGGATGCTTGATTTGTCAAAACTTATCAAGCAAATTATTGATGTGTCTCTGCTGTATGCCTTTTACATTTTTTGAGGTCTTGACCAGATTGCCAACATGCTTGTGCTCCACCACTTAACTTAACTAACTAAAGTGAGGACACACTGGGCTGAGTGCTATGTGAACTGTTCCTATGGTCAAATCAACCACAGATGTTCATGGAAATGAATGTATTTGTCAGCAGCATTGTCCTAAGTGTAGTCTTCGTGTAGAAACATGCAACAGCAAGCGCTCTGAATTCCACATTTTTAGTCTGGCTTCTGTGTATTTCCTCGTAGTCTGTCGCACATTTTCTGTAGAGGCATTTCTAGCTGGGAAATTTATACCATGAATGTGTGACGGATCTAGTGACCCAATTCAACAATCAGACTCAATCTAACCCTTTAAGTTCTTGTGGCTGTTTACACTCAGCAATTTTAGCCTGTTTGTACACTGAACATTTTCTGTACAGGTGCTGTTGACAGTGGTATGTCTTGCTATGTATAAAGAACCACTCACGCAGTGTCCCGCACTGGTCATTATCAAGGATATAAAACGTCACTCTTTCAAACTGATGAAAAAGAAAATGTGTAGCCTAATGAAATAAATGTGATAATATGGTTTGTAATTTTAAAGGTAAAATATAAAACAACCCAGAGAGCAGGGATTAGGTGGGTTGGTGAGGTAAAATAACTTATGCAATTATCTGCTTGATAGTACACACTTAAATTTAATCATGATACTCCATGATTAAATGGTAATCATGCTACTCCAGTGCATATCACTATTGGTTAAGGGTGAGAATCACAGAGTAACTCACAAAGCGAAACAATACTTTGCCCACAAGATCATGATACAGTGATTTATGCAATACTTAACATATGGAAAAAAGATTAATCTATGATATGTCACATTATCAACGTAAATGAGGAGGAAGAAAAAGGCAAAGAGCTGAAATTATGTGTTTATTCACTGCAATTTACAGCTGAATTCAAGCTGAATTCAAACAGAGTTTTAGGTTAAAATATAAAAATCATTCTACAGTTTGTAAAAGATTACCATCATTTATTTGATAAGTGCCACCACGAGGATACATTATGTAGTGATTATGGGAAGTCAAATTGACAGATGAGTGTAGAATTTCATATTTTAGATAAACAAAACAAAAAGTGATACGATGCGGTGTCAATATTTTGTCCCACCCCAACTATTGGGCAGAAGTTGGTGTTTTAATAAGAATGTTTTTCTCCACTTGTTTATGGGATGCTGTTAATAGTCCTGGATTGTCCTCTTTCATCCTTTATATAGAAGGTTTTTGCACGACTTTCATGTTGTTGGCCCATTGGTTTTAGTCCTGAACTTCAACTATTGGTTTAAGCCTTACTGATATTTTAAATATCTGACAGTGTCACAAATTGATATATGTGCATGGCTGGTCATAAACCTGTAAAACCCTTTGTTGTGACTGTGCATAGTGCCATTTCTCTCCACAAATGAAAAAAAAAAACTTATTAGAAAGGACAGGAGTGTTCTGTATGGTAGTTTTTCTGTATGTTGGGCTCCTTTCATATTCCAAAGTTGTGTACATTCTAATATTCACCTTATTCTGCGCGCATACATGGGGGCGCTAGCTTTGCCCACATTGTCTCCGAACTTCCGTTTGAGCAGTAGCATCCATTGCGATACATTGAGATAGCAGAGCTCTATCGAGATGACGGGCATCATATGTTATGGGTCATCCTAAAGTTAGGAACGTTTATTTAGGATTTTGGTGACTTAAGACATTTCTGTTATACACCTTTCCTATCTGAAGTTAGGAAAACACAGACTTTGGAGCGGCTGTTCTGTAATGACTTTCTAAACTAGTTACCATAGTTACCAAACAGATACGGATTTGCGAGTTTCTCCATGATACAGCGGCCACTGCCGCATATCGTCTACCCACTCCATAGGGGTGAATAGCCTTGGGTAGCGAAGTACAATTGCAAATCTGACCTCCTGATGGCATTTGTCGTTTTCCTCCCAAGATAGCCTCTCTATCCTCTTCTGCTGTGTTATCCCAATGAAGCTAACTAGACGTAGCTAACCGACCGGAAGTTTAAAGACAATGTGGAATTTTAAAAAATGGGCGGGGCTGAATAAGGTGAATAATAGTTGATGGAATTAGAATGTTGCAGCAGTTATTCAGATTTATCACCCGGAGAGAAGAAATACTCTTTTCTGATTGGCTGGTGGGGTGGCTATTAATTCTGAATAACAGGACACCGTTCCATCAATGCTTATGAATGGTAACTATAACAACCATAGTAGGACGACGGTTGCAGCGCTCTAGAATCTTTGGTTGCAGGCTTCGCAACAATGGAATCAACTGTAAACAAGCTAACTGTCCATGCTAAAGTTGTAGCCTACAACAAGCTGAACTAGTGAGCTTCTTTTTAAACGGAACCGTGTGTTTCCTTTGCTTTACAGTGGCAACCGGGTGATAAGCGGGATAACGGCCTTCGAGGTGTGTCCTGTTATACGGAATTAATGGACTCAGTCGGCCTTGTCAACCACACGGAGATTCTATTCATGTGCGTGTGTGTCGTTCACACATATGTCAGCATAAGGTCCGCAGGTTAGCATCATATCTGAATCACCCGAAGGGTCGGACCTCCATTTGACAAAGCTCTGCATATACTCTGGAGATTATATCTGAAAGCAGCTTATAATATCTTGTATAACAGCGGAATCTAAACTTCTTGCTTCTCTAGCAGCAGCCCTTTTGTCAACCAAAATCAACTCAAGCATGCTTAGGTAACGTGAATGACTATGTTAGTGTTGCTCATCTGTCTATCGTTGTATATAGCCCACACAGCCAGAGCTTTGGGCTGGCTTCCAGTCTACAGTGTGTCATGACTAGGGTTGCACAATTCTGGGAATTTTAAAGTGGGAAACCTTCTATAGAAATTAACACATTTGCAGGTTGGCCTGTAACAGGGGACTTAAATGTAGTTAAAAAACAAATATGCTGAAGCATACTCTTGGTAAAACCAATGCAGATTTTAAATGCAGTTGTTTATTCAATTCCAAAGAAAATGCATGTCCATATTCCACTGGCACCATTAGCGCAGCCATTGGTTATGTTGAACAGCACTGCTAACTGTACCCCCCTGACTGTCATCATATAAAGGCCGCCCCATGCCGGATAAGTGGTTGTGATTGGTTCCTGGGTTTTTGGTGATTCGGAGATCAACTTCAATAGTCTCTGGACGGACTTGCAGTGAAAATTTAAGTTAGCTAACCGGTTCATCTGTGTTCACCCAAGTTAACAGCACACTACTCGCAACAGGGCTATTGAGGAACACCCCACACACACACACACACACACACACACACAAACACATACACACACATAGGGCTGCAGATATCGATTCTTTTTGTAATCGATTAATCTAGCACTTTATCGATCAATTAATCGATTAATCGGATAATTTTTCTTTTGCATTTTTAAACAACCAAAACACATAATGCATAACGAAAATGACATAGCTGTAAAATGATCAAGCAATTGGCCCAGAGGTATTTATTCTAACTCCAAGATTAGGCTACAAAACTAAGCCCATTTATTGCAATTTACCCATTTAGTGTTTTTAAGTGCCAGTGCCATCAATTAAATAATGTTCAAAATGCTCTCTGTAAAATTGCAGCCTCTTGTGCATGACTTAGCTGGGCGAACAAAGCTGTCCATACTATGTTGTGAAGTGCTGGGAGGGAGAAGAGGGAAAGCAATTTAATGTATTAATATGTAGCCTACAACAAGTTTCATGCTGTAATCTAGACCTGTAATCTATATCTGTTTTATGTAGATTTCTACACCTGCAGCATTTACCATTAGGCTACTAACAAATAATTGTACCATTAGGCTACTAAAACATAGCCTACCATTAGGCTACTAACAAATAATTTTACCATTAGGCTACTAAAAAATCATTTCTGGGGTGAGCCTATTTGCTATGGTAACCTAGCAACCTGTGTGTGTGTGTGTGTGTGCACGCGTGCGGTGCGTGAGGAAAGATGAGGGTGCATGCATGTGTGTGAGGGGTTCTTTTTTAGGCATACTGTCTTGCAATTGAACGTGAATAAGTTTACTTACTTAAAAACATCAAAGCTAAACAAGCCATCACGACATCGCTACAAATACAGTATGTGATTAAAATCAGCCAACATCAATGTAGGCTATAGGCTACATAGATAGATGATAGACAGGCTAGATAGATTGATAAATAGCCTAGCCTACTTTATTGACGCTTGGTGAAACAGCATGGAGTGGATATTTAGGTTCAGATGCTTGTTCTTTTCCTTTTTGAGTATGTAATGATCCCAAAACTTTACTTGAAAACTTTAGACATTCTCTGCCATTTATGGATATCTTGACTCCGCCATCGCGCCAGCTAAATTCAGAATGTATCACAATTCACGCGCTAGTGGTGTGCTTCCTGAACAACGGTCCGTGTGGAACAATCAGATCCCTGCGCGTATAGTGCGCGTCATAGGAATTTAACGAGGCTTCGAGGCAGGGTTTTTGCCTCGAGTAATTTTTGTAATCGAGTTATTCGAGTAACTCGATGAATCGTTTCAGCCCTACACACACACACAACCCGTATGCACTGTGCATTCCTTTATGACAGATCATTTTAAGAATCCTGCACACTACTGCAGGATAATTGAAGCCACACAACTGTATTTTAAAACTTAGTTTTGGTATTACTGGGGTAAATATATTTGATCTATGGTATTAAAGGTTGACTAGCAAATACTAGGCTATGTTTGCTAATGTGAATGTGTTCATATAGTAGCTTGTTTGTCAGTGAATCAGATATGCTAAGCTAGCTAACACCATTTCATTGACTATTTATTATTGCAAATTGTAAAAAAAGAAAATGTACTGGAAATGTTCCACCCCTTTGCAGCCATAGTCATGACCAGTAGTGTAAAGATAGCCAGAGTTATTTTCACATTTGATCAGAAGGATGGATAGGCTCTGTATGGTTTTGAGATCTTCTTGTATGACTGGGGAAGAAGCTAGCTTCATGTTACATTATGATCATGTATTAGGTGTTCGAGGGGTTGTATGTAGGTATAGGCTAAAGCAGGGGATTCCCTAAAAAATACCATCTGTTGGCAGTGCACACATGACTATTACAGCTAACGATACATTAGACAGGTTGTTCATACTAGGAATGTGAGTCATGGATGATCTTAACCTATGATGCTTACTTGTCTAAAGCCTTTACTGAGGTCTTCTAAGATTACTGGCCCTAACCTTTGTTAGGATTGTTCAAGTTTCACTATGACGTCGAGTCGTGTGTGAATGGTGCCTTGTTTAATATCCTTGATATTTTTTTTGAGTGGTTAAGTAATGCATTATTTATCATGTAATTGTCTATAAACTGGAAAGTTGCTATGTTTTTTGCATAAAGTCTCACAATCATTTGCTCATCTGCTCTCCTATGGGACAATTGTTGGAAAGCAAATTGACCTGGCTTGGAGTGCGTGTTGGAGGGGGATGAAAATGATTCTAACCAAGGATGTGTTAAGGACATAAAAAAGTAGGTGCTGGCACACAAAGTCATCAATTCAGCAATTCTCCCATTACCACAGTGAGGGTCTCACATGAAAATGCTGGCCTGGCTCTGCTTTCAGTTATTTCAGCTGCCACAGTTAGTAGACAAGGTCCTTGGATGAAGACTTTACTGTTTTGCCATGGTCAAGACATTGAAACAATTCTGTTAAGGTGGTTTAAAGACCATCAAGGAGCTTTCCATCTCTGTGGTCTCTTGTGCATGAGAGGGGCTAGCAGGGCAGTTGGTTAGAATTTCTTTGTTCTAGAGCAGCCTTTCAGGAGGGTATAACAGTACATGGTTGTCTTGAAACCTCAGAGAAAACACATCAGGTCTGATGAATCATCTTAATGTATCGTAAAACATTAACGTAAAAGCGATAATGTCAGAATATGTTTGCGTTTTTAAATTATAATTATTTTACAATTTTCATATATTGCGTTTTCTATTTTCATATTAACGGATTAGTACAGTTGTGCTCATAAGTTTACATACCCTGTACATACACATGCTAAAGTTGACTAAAAAGAGGAATAATAAAAAAATTATCTTTTGGGAATTGATCTTAAAGGAACACGCCACCCAATGTCAGTAGTAATATATGTTCTTACCTTAACTTTCACGAGTTGAGTCATACCTCTCCCGTGTCGGTACGTGCACTCAAACGCTCTGGTGCGCGACCGAATGTGTTAGCATGTTGCTATGCTAGCGGGCTCAGACGTAGCCATAGAGGTAGGAAGATGGCAGTAATCAAAAACATCCACGTTTTCCCTACTTAAATACAGTTGCACGAGTAGTTGATAAAAATGTGTAAGGTCATACAACATGAAACGTGGCGAATTTCCAAGCGAATAAACAGGAGAACTACAATGTGTGGCGCAATAGCACTTGGGAGTACTTCGACCTAGCGTAGTAATATTAATAAACACCTAATTGTAGATCCCAGCCATGCTTTCTGCCGTTTGCAGCAAGCGGAATTCTATGAAACATGAAATCACTATAATACTTCTGCTTGTTATCACAACCCTTCACAATGCATGTTATAACCATGATTGTTCACAATCTACTTTACATACATACCTGCTACTTTGCTAAGTCAGCTCAAACTAACGGCAGCAGGGCAGGTTGTCTCTATTTACGGAAATGACTGTGTGTACCTCGGAGGCAGAGGCTGAGGGGTCGGCTGAACTGGATCTACAATTAGGTGTTAATTAATATTACTACGCTAGGTCGAAGTACTCCCAAGTGCTATTGCGCCACACATTGTAGTTCTCCTGTTTATTCGCTTGGAAAATCGCCACGTTTCATGTTGTGTGACCTTACACATTTTTATCAACTACTCGTGCAACTGTATTTAAGTAGGGAAAACGTGGATGTTTTTGATTACTGCTATCTTCCTACCTCTATGGCTACGTCTGAGCCCGCTAGCATAGCAACATGCTAACACATTCGGTCGCGCACCAGAGCGTTTGAGTGCACGTACCGACACGGGAGAGGTATGACTCAACTCGTGAAAGTTAAGGTAAGAACATATATTACTACTGACATTGGGTGGCGTGTTCCTTTAATGCCTTAATTAAAACAATGAGGAGAATCCAACCGTCAAGGAAACCAATTTGTGAATGAATAATGTATCGTAAATAAATAAATGTTCTTCCTTAAAATACAGGGGCCATAAGTATATATACCCCTATGTTAAATTCCCATAGAGGCAGGCAGATTTTTATTTTTAAAAGCCAGTTATTTCATGAATCCGGGATACTATGCACCCTGATAAAGTTTCCTTAGCCTTTAGAATTAAAATAGACCCACATCATCACACCTTTCACCATACCTAGAGATTGGCTTGGTTTTGTTTCAGTTAGCCTTATAGCTGGTTTGATTTGCATTGAGAGATGATCTTATGGAAAGTACCCCATGCCAATCGTGAGATATGGTAAAGGGTAGATATCTTGACATTGCATTTTTTTTCTATACATTTTTGTAGCAATCCCCTTCTCGTGTTATATTGCTGCAATATACAATTTATTTTTCTGACCTGGCAGCAAAATGTTTCAGCTTCATTGATACGTTTTGTGAGAGTACTAGCACAAAGATAACATAAACCATATATGGGTCATTCCACGCCAACTCAGCCACCCATGTACATGACACCTCTCAGATTTTGCTGAAAAGCGATGAAAATATGCCTTATGTTACCAAACAAGGGAATCTGAAGTTTCAGGTCAATATCTCAAACGGTTTGCCCGTGGCGTCCATTTGAATTTCGGGTGCCACGGCCGTAATTGACACATTGGAATTTCACATTTCATCTTTTGCCATTTTTGGAAGCCCATAACGTCTGTTCTAATAGTGGTGGAAGGCTGGAAACTGGTGTGGTAGTTCATTGTAGTCTGTACTACACAATTCTGGAGGCAGAATCTACATTCCTTACTGTTTGGGTGAGAGGTGGGTCACCAAAGTCCTAAGAAATGTTGACGGCATGTGTGATTTTTCACTTTTTGGGTGGCCTTAGCACCACAATTAATGATCATATTTTTTCTAAACCGGATTATTTGTTATATGTGGGAACCTTGCTATTGCCAAAATGAATTTGAAAGGTATGGTACCACTGGCGGGGGTTTTATGGGGGTCCAAAAACCCTCTCCGGCAGAGGTGATTTTTTTGGAACCCCATATTTGGACCCCCAAATGACCATGTGGGAACTTGATGATCCTAATGGGATTTATACCAGATAAAGATACATATTTGTTCTTTCTTTTAATGAAATAACATTTTTGACTATGAAGCTCCATAATATGAATTTTATTCTTCATAATGCACCATTTTGGACATTGTTTCCAGAAGTCTGGAATGTAGATCAGGGAGAATTTAGTGATGATAAAGCATGAAAATAGTGGAAATAACTTAGTATTATGCTCAGTGATGGCAAACAATTAAATACTGAGACTGTCACGGATTAACCCCTTATCCCCCATGAAAGAGACCCGCCATCAAACTTTTAAAGAACTAAATAACAAGAATGTTACATAGTGTAAGAACTAAATAACAAGAATGTTACATAGTGTAAGAGTTTTTCCTTGCCGCTGTCACTCTCCAAATAAAATTGAATTGAAAATTAAATTGAATAGTGTCTTTAACTATTATCCAAGAAATTGTGGAAGCAGTGGCATAATTTTGTCATGGTCCTTTTGGTCAAGTTTGTATTGGCGAGCACTGCGTCCATAGATGTCTGGCACACTGACACAACAAATGATATGTTGGAATGGCACCCAACAGGGGATCTGTCTTTGGTCCTATGGTCATGTGAGGATGTTGTTGACACACTTCATGAATTTCACCAAAAACGTCACCATGTTTATCTGGATGTTCAACAATGTTTCCAATGAACCAGTCATCATCATAGATACAGGCAATGTATTTTCCTGGCTGGAAAATTGAGTTTTGTAGCCGGTCTGACTGCGAGTGTTCTGCCTCCGGGTGTTCTGTATCCAAGTGTTCTGAATCCGATCGTTGTCCGGCATCGACATCTGTGAATATTGTATCCTGTGATATTTTCATCTGTATATTATTTTTGAAAATTGTTATCAAGCAATGATGCGATCGTGTTCCACTGATCGTTTTGTCTGAGGCGTAACTCTCCAATTCAAATGTTTCCTCATGTTTTTTAATATCTTCTGCACTAACAAAGAAGAATGAAATGTTCTTAGCAACAAAACTCAATTTTCCAGCCAGGAAAATACAATTTGTGAAATTCATGAAGTGTGTCAACAACATCCTCACATGGCCATCGGACCCAAGACAGATCCCCTGTTGAGTGCCATTCCAACATATAATTTGTTGTGTCAGTGTGCCAGACATCTATGGACGCAGTGCTCGCCAATACAAACTTGATCAAAAGGACCATGACAAAATTATGCCACTGCTTCCACAATTTCTTGGATAATAGTTAAAGACACTATTCAATTTAATTTTCCATTTTATTTGGAGAGTTACAGGGGCAAGGAAAAACAATTTTTTATTTGTAGTGTTCTTACATTATGTAACATTCTTGTTATTTAGTTCTTTAAAAGTTTGATGGCGGGTCTCTTTCATGGGGGATAAGGGGTTAATCCGTGACAGTCTCAGTATTTAATTGTTTGCCATCACTGAGCATAATACTAAGTTATTTCCACTATTTTCATGCTTTATCATCACTAAATTCTCTCTGATCTACATTCCAGACTTCTGGAAACAATGTCCAAAATGGTGCATTATGAAGAATAAAATTCATATTATGGAGCTTCATAGTCAAAAATTTTCTTTCATTAAAAGAAAGAACAAATGAATTTCCCCTGGGGATCAATAAAGTATCTATCTATCTATCTATCTATCTATCTATCTATCTAAATATGTATCTTTATATGGTATAAATCCCATTAGGATCATCAAGTGCCCACATGGTCATTTGGGGGTCCAAATATGGGGTTCTAAAAGAGTCACCTCTGCCGGAGAGGGTTTTTGGACCCCCATAAAACTCCCGCCAGAGGTACCATACCCTTCAAATTCATTTTGGCAAGAGCAAGGTTCCCACATATAACAAATTATCCTGTTTAGAATAAATATGATCATTAATTGTGGTGCTAAGGCCACCCAAAAAGTGAAAAATCACACATGCCGTCAACATTTTTTAGGACTTGAACCACCTCTCACCCAAACAGTAAGGAATGTTGATTCTGCCTCCAGAATTGTGTAGTACAGACTACAATGAACTACCACACCAGTTTCCAGCCTTCTACCACTATTAGAAATGTGAAATTCCAATGTGTCAATTACGGCCGTGGCACCCGAAATTCAAATGGACGCCACGGGCAAACCATTTGAGATATTGACCTGAAACTTCAGATTCCCTCGTTTGGTAACATAAGGCATATTTTCACCGCTTTCAGTGGATGAGCGAAGAGAAAGTCAAATTTTGACAAACACCATGGGACTGCCAACGCTGGTTCTAGGGTGGTCATAATAAATAGTTAACAAAGCTAAACGTGGACTGTGCTTTAGCAGCAGTGCTTGATCATCGGGTTGTAATCTGGGTGTTGGCTAGGAACGATGACTTTCGCAACAGAGATCACCTTCCTGTTTCAGTTTATGACGTTTTAGGGAACCAGCTGTGTTATGATAGATGGCCATTGAAAGGCCATCTTATGTCTGTTGTATTCAGATACTGGCGAGTGATCCTGTGTTAATCTATTGTTGACAAGTAAATGTCTTAATTGTTCATATGAAAATATGTCAGTTTGATGCTAGTGTAGCAGATTGTAAAGTCTTAGGCTACCAACCATGTCTCCAACTCTGGTTTCATTAATGTTGAGTAAGAGGTGTCATTGCACTCAACTAAGATTGCTGCCCTTTTACTTTACGTGAGGAAATGTGTTGTGTGTTCTCAGTGTGAAACACGGAACTGGCTTCAGAGCTGACACAGACGGATAGCTGTTGTGTGGTAGCCTAGTTGGTGAGTGAAGTTGGTGTAGATGGCGATAGGGTCTGTGGCTGCACTGTTGTGGAATGGAAACCAGTCGACTGATCAGATGCTCTGTGGGTTCCTCTCAGCTTAGAGTCTGACCAGGTTCCCACCTGACTGGAGGAGGGGTTTGACTGTGCTCCTTCAGGCTGTGTTTCTGTGTCTGTAAGTGTGAGAGTGTGTGTGTGAGTGAGAGAAATTTTCCGCATGATCATCCCCATGTCTATCAGTAAAACCCACACATTGCTATAAATATAGGCCAGTGAGCCAGCAGGGCTTTAGAACTAAACTGTGAATTCTCTCAGTCTTCAAAATATAAGCTGCTGCTGACGACTCTAAATCGCAGGCTGGTGGAGTCTCTGTGTGGATGTCCCTGTCACTGAATAATGGAGCACGCACTGCACTGCATTGATGGGATGTGATGTGAGCTGTCTGGCCAAACTGCAATGTATATATCGGGCATTTTTTTAGGATTGTTAGCTACATGCAATCTATGTAGTAATGCTGTGTATAAATAAGCCACCCATCCTCCTTGTCTGCCAGTCGGCTGGTGCTCTTTCAGCTCTTTGCTGGAGAGCAGCAAGTCCCTAGGTGGTGACATCAGGCCAACCTTTCATCTTCATGGCATTTAATCACCCATAATGATAATCAGGACTTCAAATAGAAAGACTCCTGTCTTTGTTCATGCCGGGCTCATGATGTTTGAGGGAGGAATTGAAAAATTCTATTCAGCGTGTATGATCCCGCTCCGAGATCTGTGATTGGTCAGTTGAGCGATGCGACTTGATTTGGTTCTATTATTGGCCTCGGAGGTGACGGCAATGCTCTTTTCTTTCCTTTTCTCAGGTGCTGGAGAGTCAGGGAAGAGCACAATAGTGAAACAGATGAAGTAAGTTATTTTGAGCAATGACCTAACCACAGCTTTACAGCTGCATCAGCAGCTGCTTCACTTCAAAGACCTCTAGAATCTCAATATGAGAGTTCAAGACACAACCAACCAGCCTCAGTCGATCAGTGAAATTTCAAATATTTTAACCAGAGATTATCTTAAAATGTACTCGGTGATTACAAATATCCAAAAGGAAGCATTTTTTTCTGCATTAGTATTTAGGCTAAAACACTTCAAACTATGAGAGTTTTTATCCTGATCCTGTTCCTTTTGTCTTCCAAGGATTATTCATGAAGACGGTTACTCAGAGGACGAGTGTAAGCAGTACAAGGTGGTTGTGTACAGCAATACCATCCAGTCCATCATTGCCATCATCAGGGCCATGGGACGGCTGAAGATCGACTTCGGAGACCCCGCCAGAGCAGTAGGTGTCTCAGTCAGAGATTGACCTTTGACCTTAGAAAGCATGTTCAGAAAAAACGGAATCAGAAATCACCACAGGCATGTTTACCCCCATACTGAGCAGTTTTCTACAGGAAGGAAGACGAGCTACTCCATCAGGCCTTTAAGCTGAATAATGCAAAGTGTCTGAAGCCCTGACACGTTTACCCGATCATATATTTCTGTGTCTCTCATGGTCACACGTTTCTCTGACTTTGTTATCATTGCACTTCTCCTGTTTTTCCAGGACGATGCAAGGCAGCTGTTTGTGTTAGCCGGCTCCGCTGAGGAAGGGGTGATGACTGCGGAGCTGGCCGGCGTCATCCGCAGGCTGTGGAAGGATGGTGGCGTCCAGAACTGCTTCGGCCGTTCCAGAGAGTACCAGCTTAACGACTCAGCGTCCTAGTAAGACCCAAGGCAGGACGCCCCAGTGTGGGTCGGCAGGGTCCATGAGGCAGTCATCTGCTGGGAAACCAATGGAGGCTGGTCTGTGTAGTTTACTTGGTAGCTGACAGAGCTCCAGTGCTGTGGTTTATGGTTTTGGGGTGGGGCTTTGGAGAAGAACAAGATTGATCTTGCATTCTTAGTTCATGCTTAAACTTGTTAAGAATGTTTTACCCCACTTGGAGGAGTGTCACTGAAAAGGATATCTGTTTTTAGTCGGATCATCTGTTGAGTGATGAAATTCTAAACCTGTATACAACAGAGAATTAGACTCGTTGGTTTACATTGTGGGATTATTCAGTGAAATTTGTTGTTTGTACAATGCCTTATGGGAAAGGGAAAGTCAATGGCCTTTTCCCAGTCTTTCATATGTGACCACATGGCATTTAGACAAGATGGGGGGGGGGGGGGGGGGATGGGGCTCTGCTGTCGCAAATGTGTGTGAGAGGGCAGGGTAAGGCAAGTGAGTGGAGATGGGAGGTGGGGGCTGTTATTTAGGAAACAGAGGAGGCGTGCTGGGCTGCCACTTGGCCGGCCCAACGAGTCGCGGCTCACCCCGCCATGTTTACACTCAACCTGGGAGATATAGAAAAATATCAACCCATATTTCCATCACAGTCCCAGAGTCATTTTTCAGGCTTCACCATCATGGTTATTGAATGTGGCAATCAGATTTAGATTCAGATACGTCACATACACACGTGTGTACAACGGGTAGTGAAATGTAAGCCTGGTTAACTCCATGGCTGTAAAATGGAAAATAATATAAATTAAACGGATAAAAGATTAAAAGCAGTAGTTATTAAAGATTAAATTAAATAGTAAAATGAGATGATTTCTTGTTGGTAAGTTTGCTGTATTTTACACTGCTCTCAGAGGAGCATGATTGTGATTTAGCCAATTCCACTGTGCCATGCTTGTAAAAACCTGTTTAGTTTATCAGTTACTTGCCAGCTGGTCATGCCTGTGCTTGGCCAGTAGATTTTAGATAACTTTAATGGCTATGTGTTCTGAAACACACTCTATCTCTTGTAGTTACCTGAATGACCTGGACAGGATATCTCAGCAGAATTACATTCCTACTCAGCAAGATGTGTTGAGGACTCGAGTGAAGACCACCGGCATCGTTGAGACGCACTTCACTTTCAAGGAGCTGTACTTCAAGTGAGCATCCCCCTCATACGCATCTTGAGTCCCTCAAGGGTTTGGGCTGAACTGCAGTACTAGTGCTATACATCTCCTTTGTTCACACATCACTCACAGCTGCACTCAAGCACCAGTCAAGCATATCAGCCATTCACAGAAATACAGATTCTTTGCTCTGACTTAAAAAAATACTATCTATACAGAAGTAGCATCTGCCTTAGGATCACATGGGTGACTCTTCTTGACAGTTGGTTCAAGAGAGCTCAGAGGTTGGGCTGATTCTCAGTCTACATAAGTTATGCCAACGCAAATGCATGGAGATACGCAAGGAGGGTTTGCAAGTTTTAAACGTGAGTGCCATGTCATGTCTCTGATGAGGGCAAGACATCCATGTAGCTTGTGTAGACTTCGAAAGGGCTTCTCAATATGTGCATAAGCCTGGCGCTGTCAACTATGTCCACGTAGCTTTATATAGACTATAGACCGTTTCAATCTGTTCCTAGAGAGTTTCTGGTTAAAGCGTTCAACACCAACACAAATACTTAGCGTAATGTTCTACAAAATGTTGACTAAAACTTGTTTTTAAAATGTTTGTTGGTCTCCAAGTTACCATCAGCTCAGTGTTGTATTCTGTGCCACCGGAAATGCCTTAGGAACGCACCTGTTTGCTTATGCAATTTAAAGGGTCGCACCAGGATCTTGGTTTGGAGGGTTTGTTGTGATTTGTTGTGATTGTTTTGGCAAAAAGTCACTGAATTGGTTGTTAGAATTGTGCTTAAAATTGTGGTGAATTGGAGTGTGTTACTGGAGAAATGTCTAAAAATTGCCATCCCACCTGGACCATGTTAGGGTTTGTTGCTGCCAAAAGTGACGGAATATGCTAAGGGAATTCTAAAAAATGTGGCTAATTTAAAAAGTTATTTGGATGATAGAAGAAATTCCCTGGCATTGTTTTTGTGATAATATTGTAGTAATAACAGAAAATTGCAACCGGTAATTGTACTTGCGGGAAATCCTGAAGGGTCTGTTCATGGCCACCCAGCAGGGATCATCACAGTGGTGTCCTACATTTCCATATACAGTGCCTATAAAAAGTATTCACCCACCTTGGATATTTCCCCTTTTACTGCTTTTATAAATGGAATCTTGATCAATTAAAAAAAATCCCCTCTTTAATGTCAAAGTGAAAGCAGATTTCTACAAAGTAAAGTTAATCAATTCAAAATACGGATCTAGAAAAAATGAAGAGACCTCTACACATTTTTCTGATGTCATCCTACATTCGAATGAGTTGACAGTCATATTCAAAATTAAGAGACCACTGGAAATTTGAATATGACCGTTAATATATAATGCAAACTAAGCCATTGAATAAACATCAACTTCAAGTCAGCATTTAGTGGATACGCCTTTGGCCGCAATTATGGATCCTGCATGGATAGGTCTCAAATAGGCTTGCACATCTGGATACTGCAATGTTACTCCAATTTGTTGTTACAAAACAGCACCAATTTGGAATCGAGCGATTCTAGCGATTATTTCATCGAGTAATCGGATAAAAAATTATTTTGCATTATTAAGTGTAATTTATTAATATGCACACAACTAATGTCATGCTGTAAACTAGCCCTAGTCATTTCAAAGTAAATTAATATAGTATATTAATAATCTGTTTTTTGTAGATTTGTGCATCTGCAGCATTTACCATTACCGGTACTACCAAATAACCTCCCTTAGAAAAAATAGTTTTTTTTTTTTGTAGTACAATGCAATTATACTACAGTAGTATTTTCATGTCCAAAATACTGCATTTCTGCAGTAAAGTACAGTAGGCTATTATGCTGTACTATGCAGTTCTTTCGTGTCATACTGTATTTCCAGTATAAGAACTGCAGTTTTGATACTTGAAGTAATACAGTTTTTTTTGTTTTTTTTAAGGGCTATAATATTTAGGTCTGGGGTAGGCCTATTTGGTGAGGTAGCCTAGAAATCTAGACGCACCCTAGCGGCGGCAAATTAATTTGCTCAGCCTGTACGTCTAGTATCGAACCATAGGGATTTCTATTGGCTTAACACCGTGGATGTTCTCCAATCACAGCGCTCTATTTCGTTAGAGAGTCTTAAGGCGGGCTTAACAGGATAACGACATCCTGCGACGGTGAACAACAAGGAAGGTGGCTATGGCGAACGAAGAGCGGTTGTTTGAATCGGCGTTGGCGTCAACTTTGGAGGAGTTGGACTTGTGCTTTTCTTTGAAAGTTGAGCAACACAATGCACTTAAGTCATTCCTTTCGAAGAAGGATGTATTTGCCGTTTTGCCGACCGGATACGGATATGGTCGTAGCGCTGGCCTATTGCATGCCTAGGCAGTTTGAAAGACAATTCTCTGCCCGCCCCTTGGATTAAGCGAGGTGAATGATTCGATGCCAGACTATACATTTCAATGATATAGGATGGCCCGCCAGGCTACTAACCCAGTGTTTCTCAAACTTTTTTTCTGGGGACCCACTTTTTAAAAATGACAGACTATCGCGACCCAACCTGTGACTGTGGTAGTTAACAAACTAGATCAGTGGTTCTCAAACCTTTTCTTTCATTCCCCACTTTGATCAAGGGGGCATTCTCGAGCCCCACCTGTCCCTCATCGCTCTAAGAAAGTGGTAGGTCAAGCTTAAAATTGTCAAATTTATTGAAATAATGACAAGTTCTAAATATATCCTCTTCAACAGAGTTAAAATCAGCTGGTGCTGCAGATATAATATAAATAAATACATAACACACATATTTCTGTTTTCCAGCAACATATTAGGAAGCATAGGCCATTTTACAGCATTGTACAATATATTCAATGAAATACCAACATGCTGCATTAAATGGATCCATAATCCAGTCATACTGAGCACTGCTGGTTGGGAAATATTTTTGAAATAAACTTTGCAGGGATGTGATGTAGGCCTACTGTTTAATACATGGGATAAAAAAAGTGTCTCCCAATCAGACGTTTCAGCGATTTCGGAAAAGGCATAATACTGTCGCGATCGAGGTGCCTGTCCCATAGCCTACTCAAGTTTTTTTGGTGAATGCAGTAATCTTATTTGCTAGGTGAGGTAGGTAGGTGCTTGTCTTTGCCTTGTAACTGGACATTTAACTCAAATGTATCGCTAAGATATATCAAATATATCTTAAAAAAGATAGGCCAGCTTCGTCAAGAAATGTTCATTAGTGAACGTGCTTGCAGATTCAAACATGCGCTCTTCCTCCAAGAAGAGGCGACTCGGAGCTCAAACACGCGCGACAGCACTTTACCTCGGGATAGCTACCTTGCCTCGCTGTGAAACAGTACAGCCTTTTGGTCAGCTACCATCTCTTCGCAAAGTGCGGAGAATAGACGCGCTTTTAAGGGCCTGGTTTTGATGAAATTCACCACTCTCACAACAACGTTCAAAATCTCATGTAGGTCGGGACTAACTAAGCTGCCTTGACACGAGCGCTTCCCTGTGAAAAAGACAGTGCGTCCATTGCGCATCGGGGGCTACCTGGGCCCAGGCTACAGATAAAAAAATAAATAAAAAAACTCCTGTTTTTCACGTCAGTTCACGCTCCACCTGGCATGTCTCCGCGACCCAGTAGTGCAGTGTTTCCCAAACTTTTTTTCTGGGGACCCACTTTTTAAAAATGACAGACCATCGCGACCCATTTCACTTCAAATCTACCCTGCAACCACCAATATTGTTTTAGGCCACAGGTTCTCCAACTTTTCTATGCCTCCCCCAACCATACATTGCTATAGGATCTAGATAGATAGATCCTGCTTTGAACACGGTTGTGTTGCATTTTGAGCACCTACTACAATGGAAATGACTACTACATCATTCGTCATAGTAACCTGTATTTCTAAAAAAAATGTTGTAGGCTACGTCGCGTTGCAGACAAATGGGTCCATAACACTGTGGACGTCTATTCCGATGTAAACAGCAGATAACTCAAGTCGTTATATTGTATTGTTGTATTATATTATATTGTATAGTCGTTATATCAGAACAAGAGGTTTTTGCGTAATAGCCGGAAGAATGCGCCTATACTTTGGAGTTAGCGAGGTAGAAAACGAGAGGAATATTGTTTAAAATGTCCATTTAAATTGTAGCCTAATATAATGCACTGTTGTGCATTTTAAATCAGAAATAAGAATGTGAGGAGGTTGCTATTAACTTTAAAGATTGCATCTACAATCGAAACTATCTACATGCAAATTGAATGGCCTTATTTCCGGGATGTCTGCTTTAGTTGACAGCACGGTCACTAGATTTTAATCGGTAAAGTTGAGGAGCTGGTATCTGTTAATGTTCGCGCAAATAGGCGGATTCATGTCGCTTGCCGTTTGCAACTGCGAGGTAGCCTACATTGCAGGCGTCCCACAGAACGGTTTCATTTTGAGAGGTAGATATCCATGCTTTGGCACCCCCTCTGCGATACGTTCATCCCCCATTTTCATGCGCCAGTTTCATGAGCTTTTATGACAAAGCCGTGACTGTGGTAGTTAACAAACTACACCCTAATAGAAGACTGTTAGCTTTCCTGGTATAAAATGACAAATGGTTGATTTGGCCTATAACACAACATAAATTGTGCTGGCGACCCAAATAAAATCTCCTGCGACCCACAGTTTGAGAAACGCTGGCCTAACCTAACAGTGTGTATGTGTGTGCGTGTGCATGATGTGCGCACGAGAGAGAGAAGGAAAGAGACGAGATGAGTTTTTTTGGTGTATTGCTTACAATTTTACATGAATTTGTTTACTACTTAACCCATTCGTGCTGGATGCTGCACGACACAACATTCTATCTCCCGCCTGTTGCTGCATAGCGCAACATTGACATTGAAAATGTATTCATGTGAATATTCAAATGAAAGATACGTTAAACTTAGCATATATCATCACAGGTAACAATTTACCTGTTACCTGCTTTTTTTAATATTCCAACCATTTAACCTATTAAAAACCTGTGAATTCAAACACACTCAACACCTTACCTAGCCTGACAAGCCAGACCCACATCAAGATGTAGGGTTTGGGAACTTACCATTGGCAATGCTCAATCCGAGGGGCGGGATAAACGGTTGTCCTTCAAATTTCTTTAGCACGCAATAGGATAGCGCTACAACTCAGGAGTCCCATGCATTTTCCCACCAGCAGAGCTAGTTGATCAAACTTTTGCCAATTTAAAAAAAGCTTAACTCGAGTCGCGATTCAAAGACCGCTGTTTCAGCTCGCAAGCCAACGGAGAGTTGCTAGACTACCCTGGCTGCAAATTACATTTGCTGCTGCTAGGGTGCGTCTAGATTTCTAGGCTACACCTTACCATCTATTGATGTCATTGTGGTTCATTTTTTCTGTTAAAGATTGACATAGAGGCAATAGGACTGGTTGCCTTTGTCGGTGTCCTTTGCTCTGTAAACTTGCACAGGTAAACTTGCTCATCTTTACTTGCGTACAACTTCACACCAGGGCTTCACACCAGAGCTGACGCTTCAGCCTTCACTGAAATACTGTGAGTTTTGTTGAACACAGCTGTTCTCACATTAGCTGATTACGATAAGCGTAAACCATTGTTGCCTAATTACCAATTATTCATTACACTTGTGTGTAGTATCTACTATTTTTTTACAGCGTACCCACACTCCACACACATCTACATTACTGTATGTATATATATATATATATATATATATATATATAGCACCAGCACCAATTAGAGGCTCCTTGCATCATTTTGTGCTTTTATGACGGCATCACATAGAGTATTTTGCAGTATTTTTAAAATACAAAAATACGTAAGGGATAATGTATTGTCCGCCGGTAATTATCAGAAAATAAGTCCCGACAGGGAGAACAGAACCCCCACGCGCAGCGGAGGCTATTTGCCAAAACGAAAAAAGAAACCTAACACAATGGGTCTTTAAAAATGATTTTGCTACCGTTTCTTGTCTTCCGCTGAGAAAATAAATAGTTCGCCACACCGATAGAACGGCCATATGATGCTCCTTGTTGGTGCCGCCCACCCAATCCCAATCCTCCCCCACCTTTTTTATGCAGCCCTTGCCACTTAATCTACTAAACCCCTCTTCTACTGCACTTTTTACCCCCCCCCCCCCCATTAATGCACATATAGGCTGACACCAGACATAATTTCACTGCATTTCTTACTTCCAGTAACTATATGCATGTGACAATAAACTTCCTTGTATCCTTGTATCCTTGATGACATACTTAGATTAATATTTCACCAGGTCCGAGGGCTAAATGTGTTAAGTAGCAGAAGATTAGTCTAGACAATGTCCTAAATTGGAGACCCAATGTTAAAAAATTAAGCTAACTCCAGCATGAGTGTAGGAGATACCGGTACCGATACCGGTGCTAAATCGATACTTTTAAAACGGTGCCGGTGCCTGAACCGGTACTTTGTTATTAAAATGTTTTAAATTAAAATGGTCTAAAGCATGAATTGCTTTTTTTTTTATTGATAAGACAAATTTGAACATGAAATTGAACTGTTATATTCAATTTACTATCAATATCTCATTGCTCCTACAAATAATACATTTAAATGTGTTACATGTTTTGGGGGGCCACCCAAAATGAAGTGGCGGGCCGTAGTTTGGGGACTACTGGCATAGACCAATGCAAAAGAGCAGAAGAATAAAATGAGTTTTTGTGCTGAAAACTGCACCAATTCAAAATCACGATGGTTAGAGGATGTTAAATATGTTCAATATCCCTAACGGAATACATGTCTTCGCCAAAAATGACAAAATACGATGTTATATTAATAATGCAAATGAACGGCAAACTTTGAACTAGAAAATGTAATTCCAGGGAATTACCATTGCATGTAAATGCAAAAAGCTGCTGTTTATAAAATTATATTACTTACAGTATAATTTTTCAGACTACATAGACTTACAGTATTCTTGAAAACCACTTACTTGGTTAGATGTTAGCTTAGAGTACTGTATATGACAGTAAAAATAAATTGTTAATTCAATATTGATCAACATTCTTTGTTTTAATACAGCAGTATGAACACTTATCAACTAATGTAAGCTTGAAGTAAAAAAAAAATCTACTGAATTTGCATTCTTACAGAACTTGATAATGCCAATCATATTATCCTAAGACAGATCTATTTATCAGTGGTAATTCTGAACTGGCAGCAAGAGCTAGAAGCCTCAGTTAATGGTATTAGGTCAAATTTGATGGTGATATCACTGAAGAATAAAAGAGTCAGCCCTTCAGATGATCAGTTTTAGACAGAACTTAGGTTAGAATCTTATTTTTCACACAGCACAGCTCAGGTTTAAAAATAGAGGTCTAACAGCACAGCTAAGTTTCACAGATGTCACAGCACAGGTATATGATTCAAAGGTATGAATGGTTGACAAATATGATTCACAGGTATTGTTGTTGTGTGAGTATAGTCCTCACACAACAATATAGTTCTCAGAATGTCTCAGTGTAGATCTCAGATAAGTCTCAGTATGGTTAAATGGTATGTGCACAGATATGTTGAGATATGGTCACATGTTTGTAAGAATATGTATGTTAGTAGGTATGTTGCTAGCAACATTGTCAGAGATGTATGGTTGACAGGCACACACGTAATGTCATACACGGTCATCACCACTGGTCTGGTCTGGTCTGGAACCTAAAAGGCAAAAGCAAACAAGTTTAACAGTTATACCAAAACAAGGAATGTCTGCAATTGTTCAATACAACTAAGGTATTTAAGTGAAGTTGTTACATAACATTAGGCTGATGCATTATAACCTAACGACTAACATGGTTAACAGTTTAAGCTTTTTAAACAATTCTCTCAACAATTCTAGGACAATTAAATTCTAGGACAATTTAAAAAAAAAGGTAGAGTAGGCCTACAATACAATTGATGCACCATCAAGCTACTGGTAGTTACATACTAGCCTATAATATTAAATTGCAAACAAAGCTGAATTCTGTGTTTTATTGTTTTCAGTTTTAGTATAGGTGATGGCTAATCATATTTTTTTTTAAATATAAAACGTACACGTATAACGTATAACAGCTTAGAAAACTTTGCAGGCAAAGGGTTTGTTGTTGCTGTTGATAATCATATGAGTAAGGACGGATCATTCTGATAAGTAACTTGATAACCAACTATAACTTAAACAGCTTGCTAGGTCTGTCAGCCACATTTTTTCCTACAGATTAGATGTAGGCTACTACAACTGGAAAACTTGATTCACCAGAACAATGCAGAAATGAGTAGGCCAAGTAAACATTGTAGCCTATGTTGACAACACAAGCGTTATAGCTCAGTTTCTGTAGTGTGTTTTAACAAGACTTTAGTCGTATGGTCCATTTCCTAACAGTAGCCTATTCATTGCTTTCATAAGGTCCCTTTCCACAGGAGTATTAATAAAGCACCAATTCATTCATTCAATTGTATACAGCTGTGGAAAGGGACCTGATGAACCCATCAATAGACTAACTATAGCATACCGTGACACTGTTTACTTAGGCTATTTAAGAATCAGGAGTGTAGAATGAAAACGTAGCCTGGCCTATTTGATACACAAACAAGCGGTGTACAACGTTAAACATTTGGTAAAATAAACACAGGAGCATATTTGTTAGCCTTAACTAAAATGTCAACGGTAGAAGCTATAACGTTATGACCATCAACAAGTAACGTTATTCATGCCATGAATGAAACCCATGATGGGTTTCATCAGGTCCAGGTTCACACAGTAGCCTAGGCTATAATCAAGCACCATGCAGTCTGCATTCATAATCTATTCTAGGTGCTTGATTCTATACACCTGTGGAAAGTGACCTGATGTTGAATAGAACCAGAGCCTAGTATCTGTAGGCCTACTTCTCTGGTTTATGTTAACGTTCTAGTTAAAACGCTGCTGGTTAGTAGGCCTAATGAACGAATGTAACGTTAGTGCATTACGTTTGATTGTCGTTCGCTATCGAAACCTACAGCTAATCGGTCACTGTAAAGTTGACGTGATATTTACGTTGATTAACAATGGGTTTCCTTACATAATACATATCAACATAGCAAGGTGCTTACGTCAACTATTTCACTAACGTTAACATTACCTAACGTTATAAAGTTAGTTTAGTTATTTGTGACCCATCATTTCATACATATAACGCTAACATTACATAATGTTTGACGACATAAATGACTCAAATACCAAAAACCGGAACACTTACCTTGTCTGTAATTAGAGAAATGTGTCTCTGAAGGACAGTTTTACGAGCAAATAAAGTGACCACAGCACAGCAGACGAAGACGTTTAGCAGATTCACAGCTCCAGTGGTAGCTCGCGTTCAGCTGATTGCTTTCAGCTGCAGGTCACGTCATAATGCTAAAAGTTGCCGCCAAAGCGGTCAATGTTAACTCAATCGGAATTTATTGCTCTTTTATCATAAATATCTCAAAGAGTATAAAGTTCACAAATGTAAAAATGACATTGTACAATTGTCCCTTACAAGACCTTTGTAGGAGTAATTGAATGACGTCAAACGGTTCAGTGGTTTTAGTGTCATTAAACGTTGAATTTGGTCGGAAGAATAATAATAATAAAAACAGATAATAATAAGAACAGTGATAATAGTCCATTGCATTTACATGCAATGCAAATATAGTCTGAAATGAGATGTTATTATCATTGAGACAACAGGGGTATACAAAAAAATCCGATTGTAGCTTACAGCAGCCGACTATTTAGGTTAAGTTTATAACGTTGTGGACGGCCACCAAGCGTCTTCTGCCCCACGGCTGCGTGTGCATCTAGTTTTGTTGGTTAACGGGAAACCCATATATATCCCCCCAGAACACTATTATGTCAATTGAAGCAAACAAAATAAACTATTGGGAAAAAATATTGTAACAAAGTTCTTAATTTGTGATTCTTCAGATTGCAT
This sequence comes from Alosa pseudoharengus, assembly GCF_046254945.1. Lineage (NCBI taxonomy): Eukaryota > Metazoa > Chordata > Actinopteri > Clupeiformes > Clupeidae > Alosa > Alosa pseudoharengus. Next base: position 19,779,819 of record NW_027468881.1, read on the forward strand.
TGCAGTAGCCCACATAATTTATCTTACAACAGGTTTTGATACTGTACAGTATGGATGGTAGCTACAGGACAACGCTTTGAATTCATAATATTTAACAATACAGTGCTAGGGACAGATCAGATAGCCAGAGACTTGAGACTTGACTTTGACAAAAGACTTGAGAGTTGACTTGAACTTGCCCCTCAAAGACTTAAGACTTGACTTAAGACGTTTCTTTGTGTCGGCTATGCTTGGTAAGTGAGCTGGTGTTAACAACTGGATGCTTTCGGCTCAAATGTTGAATTATTGTTGACGTGTTGTTGTGGTATGTCAGTTCTGCTTTGCAGTGGACACATTGCACCTTGTCTTCTTTTGTAAGTTTGAAATGATCCCAAAACTTTGGACATTCTCTTCTCAATCACTTTGGTCTCATCAGGGCAAACTTTAGTCAAGATTTAATAAGAGCTTTGCCACTCACCCACAGAGCTGTGACTGGTGAAGAACTTGGGCAAAAGAGTGATCATATGGTGCCCTGGTGGCCTACCCCACCACTATTCTTCTTGAACGGTCACTCAGTTTGTGGGGACGATCTGCTCTAGGCAGATTTGCACATTTGCCATATTCCTTACATTCCAGGGGATGTTCAGTGACTTGAAATAGTTTTTGTGTCCCCCTCATTTATGCTTTTCAATAACTAGGGATGCACGATGACATCGGCCCGACATCGGTATCTGCAGATAAAAGCTTCATAACTTGATTATCGGCATCGGCCGATATGGATATTTCTGCCGATGTGCCTGGCCGATAAGGTGACTTGTTAATTATGCGCACACGAAGCAAATGTTTACATTACTATGCGCACCAACAACATACTTCAACATGTTGGCTGTGTGGCAGTATTTCCAAATTCCGGAAACTGTTAACAAATTGCTATTTGCAGTGCTTGTAAAGTACCAGTGATGCGAGGAGGGGTAAAACGATAAGTTAGGGGTAAAATGTTAAGTGTAGGGCCTACAGGGTTACAGCTGCATTTCTGTTCATTTGAGAACAATGTGTCATATTGTCAACAACACAGTTCTTGGGGAACTGTCTTGTAGGCTACTGTTCAAGTATGACATTTACATGTTAATGTGAAATAGGCTACTTAATAAATGTGCAATATTTGAAATAATTTAAATATTTTTCATGAGTGAATGTCTATTTCTAAAATGATAAAGGGTTGAATCAAAGTAAAGTTTTTAATGTCCCGTATCGACAGCAAGTAGCCTACACTATCATAATAAAAGGTTAATTGTATATCGTTATTGGCATCGGCAATCGGCCAAAATGAGCTTGTAAATATCGGCATATCGGATATCGGCTAAAATTCAATATCGTGCATCTCTATCAATAACCTTTTCTCTGAGTTGTTTGGAGTGTTCTTTTATCTTCATGGTGGAATTATAGCCAGGAATACTGATTGAACAGTGACTGTACCTTCCAGACACAGGTGTCTTTATATTATTAAACTATACAGATTCACTGCACTCAGGCGATCTCCGTTTCACCGCTGATTTAGGTCAGTCACTTTAAAGGGGGGTGAATATTGCTATATATACAATTGCTTATTTTGCATTATATATTTTTAATTAATTAACATTTTGTAGAAATATGCTTTCACTTTGACGTTAAAGTGGGGATTTTTGTAAATTGTTGTAAAAGGCCAAATTAACTTGATCAAGATTCCATTTCTAAAAGCAGTAAATGGGGAAATATCAAAGGGGGGTGAATGTTTTTTAAAGCCACTGTATATGCATGCGAACAGGAACTTCTTGACACTGAAGCTTTTCAAAATGCTTTAGATACATGACATATTACAATTGGCCACAAATTGCTTTTTCCTTCCCCCTGCTATTTTGATAATAAATTGACTGTTTATTTTAGCAGGAGGGGAGCCACATAGAGAATATTTAGTTTCTAGTTTCTGTTTAGTTTTCAAGTGCTGTGTGGTGGTACTCAGAAATGCACCTCAGATGGCACACAAAGCCATATGTTATTACAGGGGCGGCTGTGTTCTGGTGGAATAAGAGCACCCAGCTGGCCTGCATCTGTGAGTGGTGTGGCGCGTCACGTCAGCAGCCCGATAACTAGTTCTGGTGCTTCTGTTTGAACACAGGATGTTTGATGTGGGCGGCCAGCGCTCGGAGCGGAAGAAATGGATCCACTGCTTCGAGGGCGTCACCGCTATCATCTTCTGTGTTGCGCTCAGCGATTATGACCTGGTCCTGGCCGAGGATGAGGAGATGGTGAGCAGAATTGTGTGTGTGTGTGTGTGTGTGTGTGTGTGTGCGTGTGTGCGCACACAAGAGAGATTAGATTGAAAATGTCCCTTGTGATTTTCATTTTTTTTTATATTGGTAACCTTTAAGTCTACCATGTACATGCTGCAGTAGTGACCATGATCTGTCTCTACAGAATCGTATGCATGAAAGCATGAAGCTTTTTGACAGCATCTGCAACAACAAGTGGTTTATAGAGACCTCAATCATCCTCTTCCTCAACAAGAAGGACCTGTTTGAGGAGAAAATCCAGAAGAGTCCCCTAACCATCTGCTACCCTGAGTATTCTGGTGAGGGGAAATTGGCACACTAGAGCAACAGTGCCTTTAATAGATAATTTCCTGTAACCCGTGACTGAAGCAATTTATCACGGTCTCATGGTTTTATATAACTGGGTGATTGCCCCGCTGATAACTAGCATTGTTACACTTTCTTTCTGGGCCTTTGGAAAGAAGGGCCTCTGTGGTTCAGCTGGTGTGAACTGATGATACTCTTCCTACTGCTCTAGTTTTGTTGGCCTGCTGTCAATCATAACACAGTCCTGCCTTCACAGACTGGAAGCCTGCCACCTATCTGTTTAAGTGTAGTTGTACACCTATGTAAACTGTCATGATTTAAGCACACACTTCTTACTGTCTGGAGAACCAGTTTTGAGAAAAACCAGAAGATTAAGCAAACGCATGCAGTCACTTTGTACCAGATTTTATTACCATAGATAGAGTCCCCTAGACATCTGTTTGGGTTGCTTTAACAGTGCATTCTTAAATTCTAGTGCATCTTAGGAATGCCCTTATCATGCCTACATAAAATGTGAACATGAGAATACTGACCACAGAGATCCAGTCTGGCTCTTAGAAAATAGGTCATCACTGAAGCGACAGACAAAAAAAAAACAATTGGACATTGTTTAGATTGCGAACTGTGTGAACACAGCTAAAGTTTCTTCGTTCTGCATTCAGGCTCCAACACGTATGAGGAGGCTGCTGCGTACATCCAGTGCCAGTTTGAGGACCTGAACCGGAGGAAAGACACTAAAGAGATCTACACACATTTCACCTGTGCCACTGACACCAAGAATGTCCAGTTTGTGTTTGATGCGGTCACAGATGTCATTATTAAACACAACCTGAAGGAATGTGGTCTTTACTAAACCAGTGACAACTCAGGTTCGGCACATATTATTATCATTTTACTTATAAAGACATATCTGTTCAGCATATACTTAATTAATTAAGTGGTTCTTATGAGTTAATGCTTTGTTTATTTTCATTAGGCTATTGATAATTTTTATTGCATTGATATTATTGTTCATTATTGTTATTTTCCTTAATGCAGTCTTACCAACATTTTAAAACTGTTCACTGTTAATTTTTAACTATTGTATTGTTTTTATTTGTAAGTCGCTTTGGACAAAAGCGTCTGCTAAATCATATAACCATAACCATACTTAGCTGGAGCGTACCCTCAGTTGTGTCCTAATCTCCTCCCCCCTCTCTCTTGCAGTGGTTGGCGCGACTGCAGCATGGAGAATGAGATGGATTTCAGCAGAGTTCTCTTCAAAGGACAGCCAAGTCTTTGTGAAGTGGAGCTAGGTAGAGACAGTTATGAGACTGCACTCAGACACAGCTGTACAACTGATTTTCATGTGTGAGACTGCCTTTTTGTACTCTCCCTCCACCTGTAGCAATATAAGTGTTCTTTTTTAAAGATTCCCTTTTTTGTATTTATCGTGCCATCAAGGATTTCAGCAAACAAATATGTATGGAATTTTGGTACTTGTCATCATTAGTTAATCGTCACATAGTCCTATACTCTCTGCAGAATCAGGCTATACTATGCACGGGATTACTACAAAAGAAATGGTTTCATCTCAGTTTTCACATTTTTTAGTTGTTTTAATTATGTTTTAGTCAAGTTGTTGAGGTAACGCATAACCTTTTTGACATAAATACCATGCCTGTACAATGCAGTCAGTGTAACTGTTACTTTTCACAATGATTCACAATGTTCCACATTTGATAAATTATTAATGATTTTAAAAGTAATATTATGGAAAATGAATCTGTCTCCTCCTGTGAGATTGTCGGTAGAATTGCTCTACCTTATGAAAGGATTATGAAATGTGATGCCTGTTTTGTGCGATTTCACTTTCAAAGTAGATTTAATAGCTTTGATAATCTACAGGGATGATACAGGTTCTGGAATTTTCTTTATTTCACTAACCAAAAATGGACCATTTTATATTAGACAATATTTTTTGATTGTGGGTAGCCACTACAGTTTCATTTGTATAGTGTGAATTATTACCAGTTCAAAGAGTCTTTGTGATGGTCCTGCCACACATGGCTCCTTAGCTCTTACAACTCTTTGTAATAACTTTTTTTATGAAAGTAACCTTGACCTAGTCATGTGGAATTTAAATGCTTGATATTTGTTGACTTGTAAAAGAGGGCCTTTCTTTCTTAGATGTTCTTTCTTTAATCCTGTGGATTCAGTTGATACAAAAATGATATCTGACCAAACAAGATGGAAGTTGCAATTAAACATTAGTCTACATGGGAAGAACTGTTACATTGTTGAATGCCCTTGAGCCCTCTAGCATGCCTTATTTCTTTGTACAGATGTTCTGCCAGATACCTAATGACAGTTTGTGGGTTTGAGACTAGTCCGCTCCTCTAAAACAGCCTGAACATTCCAGAGGGGAGTTCCATGACATGGCTGGTACTATTTAACTTTGTCCAGATAAATCGCTTTGTCTTAACATTGTTAGATAATGCCACTAAGAATTCAATTTTGTTTATTTTTTTAGCTTAAAAATATTAGATTGAAGAGTGCTTTTATTCCTTTTTGAGAATTGACCACTAATATCTATTAAAGCACTGCATCACAGTTTTGACTCTGCCTGTTCTTACCGATCACATTTTCTCCCACAGTTTGCTAGCTAAATGTGGTCATCCATCTGAAGCCGGAAACTGGTTGTGTGTTGTAATGCCATAGATGATTTCTTCTGAGTTTTTGATATCCAAGTGTGATTGATTTTCAACTGAATGTTCCAAGCCCGTCTTCTCGTTATCATCTTTTGTGTCTGTGGTGATGCATCTTCTCAAACTCGGTGAGTAATCATTGTAATTAATGCCATTCTTGTTGAATCTGTGGATTATGCTTAGGCCATATTCCACTGCAGGAACTCGGGCGGCCTTTTAAGGGAGACCCGCACCATTATCTATGTTCCGATAGCGGAATCTGCCTCTCCAGAGCTCTTTCAGACTTGTTTTCGAGGTGGAATAAGGGCCTACTCTGGGGTAGGTACTTCTGTCCAGTCCTGAAATTGCTGGAGTTTGCTCTTAACCCATTTGCGCTGGATGCTGCATGACGCAACATTGACCCTCCCGCTGGATGCTGCGTAGCGCAGCATGCTTTTTATTTCATGTTTCTAGGTGCTACAGAGGCTTAGATATTAAATGTTGGTAGACGTTGACAATTTTTAGTATGTTTTTAGAAAGCCCTCAGGAAATAAGGTTATTTAGTCTAGAATGCCATAGGATTCTATAGGCGTTTTTAGCAGGCATTTTAGGAGTAAATGGGTTAAAGATGGCTGATATGTATTAGTTTAATCCAACAGGAGTGGAAGATGACAAGCGACATTTTAAAAACCAGCAAAAATATATAACATAGTTTATATAGTCTATACAGCAAAATAAATGACCGCTTGCATAGTTGCCTTGTTGACATGTGCTGCTAAACAGAAAGACTGAAAAGAGTGATTAGGGGTCCATTCTGTAAACATTCACAACCTGGGAAGGTGTCAGAGGTCCTGCAATGGACAACTGCCTATTATTAGACAGTTGCATACAGAATTGTGTGTTTTAATAACGACATGTGCAAACGTTGCAGCTTGGTCAAATCTTTATTTTTTGTGTCTACATTTACAAGCCAGGAAATTAAACCTCCCATTCAAAATCAAACAACAGGACTCTAGTATTTCCATGGTTTAAAGAGATTGTTATAGATACATATTGTATGTATAAATTGTTGTTGTATAGATACATATGTATGTATAAATATATGCAGTTAAGAGCCAAATTATTCATACCCCTGGCAAATATGGATTTAATGTTGATTTTCTCTTAATCAGTATGTTTGTTCTGACTGAAAATGACCTTGCCACATGCCAAAAGGTTGTAAGACAATTTGGTAGAAACATTTAATCAAAAAAAGGCGTTAATCTTTTTTTAACATTTTTATGAAAAATGGAATGTCCAAAATTATTCATACCCTTTTTAAGGCAATCAATGGAAAAACAAAATTTAAGTAAATCAATGGAAACCTCTTTATTTGCATTCACAGCTCTCAAAATGGTTCTTATAATACCTACCAAGCCTCTCCATGTCTTCACAATGATTGTAGACCACACCTTTTAGCAGCAATCCGGGGTTTGAGGCAGAAATTATTCTTCACTCTGGCCTTGTGCTCACGTTTTTGGCGGATTGAGGTCTGGACTCTGGCTGGGCCACTCTAAAATTGCTCTTTGTTAACCATTTCTTGCCTTGTTTGGCTGTATGTTTTGGATCATTGTGTGGTTTAATGGTCCAATTCATAAAAAGAATGAATACTTTTGGACATGCCATTTTTAAAAAAAATAAAAAATAAAAATGATTCCATGACCACATTATTTTACAACCTTTTGGCATATGTCAGTGTCATTTTCAGTCAGAACAAACATATTGGCCCAGAGAATATCAATATTAAATCAGTGTTTACCAGTGAATAATGATGAATAATATTGTTCTTAACTGTATATATACATATATATTATATATATATATATATATATATTAGATATCCTTTGTGACATAAATATTTACCTACTCTTATTTACAAAATACATCCTCTACTTGGTTTGATTCTGAGAAAAGTTCTTTTCACATATTGAATTACATAACATATGTATCAAAAACATATGTTTTGGTCTGTAATCTGCGTTATGATACTGGTAAATTTCTGACAATTTTACAAGAAATTGCAAACTAGACACTGGATGGTACTGTACATAAAACAAGGTGGAAGAATCACTATAAAAATTGATTTCTTTTTTCAGGCCCTGATGTGCCATTACCATCAAAACCACTTCTCCATCATAAAGCCACCAAAAGTATACTATTACTTAAAGATGAGGGGAGCAACTACACCTGTGTCTACAAGCAGTCTTACTTTGAGGTACCCACATTCTTATAAAATGTTTCTCTCAAAGTGACATTCATCATCCCCCTGTAATGGTGTGTGTTGTTTCCGGGAGAGTTGGGTCTCGGGTCAAGTCTGTTTTGCACTATCCAGCATGAATGCGGACTGGTGTGGACGGAGGGGTGACAGAAACCTGGGCCTTCTGGGTGAGCATCAGCCACAGCCAGTAGTACAACCTGTGGGTCTTCTCAGAGCTGTGCTCGAGGCATAGTACCAGAAGCAAAATCCTAGATTAAAAAAAACAACAACAAATGCAAGAACTTAATTGCAACAAATACAGATGTCAGTTCATTCAGGTGATCTCAGATGCGCCTTTTAGTGCTCTCCTACTGATATTGCTTTACCAATACAAACAGGAGATCAATGCATCATGCTTTTCCAAAAGGATGGCCAAATGATGCATTTGAGATACGAACACTATTAAAGTGCCTTCTCCAGCTTCCTCTTAATTAGCATGTTGTTTAATGTAATCTGGTGCTTCTTAGCAATGGAGTCATCTTAGCAATAGAATACTGTCATACATTATGATGCAACTGCTTGAGGTATACTCTGTCATCTATGGACATAAATTAATTTAATTTCCAGTGGTCTATTTTCCTTGGTCTGACTAAAGCTGGGCCTCATTACTGCTGGTCAGGGGGGAGTTGAGGCATAACTAGTTACCACGGAGTCAGTGTCTGTTACAGAATGCAGTTCAGCTTACCCTTTTTTATGATCACTGCCTAGAACAGACCGCAGTCCTTAAGATTTTCTTTGATGATAATGTCTGTGACAGCATTGAACACAATTTCCACGTTCTTTGTATCTGTGGCACAGGTCAAGTGAGCATAAATTTCTTTCACTCCTTTCTTCATATTCAGATCCTGGAACTGCTGCTTGATGTAGTTGCTGGCATCATCAAATGTGTTGGGCCCTGGTTTGGTAAAGAACATAAGAGCAAGGCTTTACCCCATGACATCATTCATCACCAGAGGTAGTGAGCTCACTCTCCACCTCAAGCTGGTGTGTGGTGAGCGTTCTGGCGCATAATGGCTGCCGTGCATCACCCAGGTGGGTGCTACACATTGGTGGTGGTTACTAGTGAGGTCCCCCCATCCATGTGACGCGCTTTGAGTATCGAGAAAAGCGCTATATAAAATGTAATGTGTTGTTGTTGTTGACAATCACTTCATTAGGAGCAAATGTGAAATATATTGGTATATAAGTCATTCATGATATTACATGCAACTTGGGCTTAGATCTGTAGGCATAGGGTGAAGAGGAGATGCTCCTGACATACCATCATAATCAGGGAAGCAGATGCTGAGATGAACTTTCTTGATCTTATCCTCAAAGAGATCTTTCTTGTTGAGGAAAAGCACAATGGATGTGGTGGCGAAGAACCTGTGGTTGCAGATACTGTTGAATAGATGGAGAGACTCGTGCATGCGGTTCTGAGAAGAGCAGAGAGAAAGAGACCGGTGTGAGAATGCGTCAGTAAAGAAAGGGAGTCCCGTGGAGACATCAATGATGCCCATGAGGAATTCTGTAGGCTTTTTGTGTGCAAGTCAGGGGACTAACTATTTTCAGGGTGTCTCTTTGGTCGCCTATTTTCCATGTTGATCGTCACATGTTTTTTTTTTTTTTTTTTTTACTCTCTGGGCAAATGGTGGCACTGCGTCCACTGTTATTTTGGGAAGTGGCTGCATCGGCCCTGGCAACTCACTCACCACTTCATCGTCTTCCACGAGCACCATGTCATAGGCGCTGAGGGCACCACAGAAGATGATGCAGGTCACACCCTCGAAACAATGAATCCACTTCTTTCTCTCTGATCTCTGACCCCCCACATCGAACATCCTAGTTGGGAAGAAGAAAGATCATAAAAAGGAAAGTAAAAACCCCTCGACAAAAAGATTCCCTCTGAATCTGCCAAAATCATGTTTCACTTTTCAACAAAGACACAAGGGGTGGAAGGCAATAAAAAGCCTGCGATACTGGGTACCAAAGTACAGTATTACAGTATTACAAAGGCCACTGTCCCCAGAGCAATAGCCTAAGATCCTTGCTCAAGGGCGCAACGGTGGCAGCTGGGAATTGAACCCACGTCTTCATTGCTAACCTCCTAACTCCTTAACCACTACGCTACTTGCACCCTTATCATGTGATCCTTCCCCAGATGTGGATTGGAATAGACCTTTTCCCAGATTGACAGAGTGTGTGGGATGGGCAGATTTTTATTTTGTTTCCAGTTAAACAGAGAGTGTGCTGATCTCACCTGAAGATCAGCTCCTTGCAAGCGAAGTTTTCCTCAATGATACCAGTGGTCTTGACTCGAGATCGCAGCACATCCTGCTCAGTGGGTAAGTAGTCAGCGGCGGAAATTCTGTCCAAGTCTGCGAGGTAGCTGTAAAAATCAGACCAAATGAGTAGTTCAAATTTGTCCATTTGATCCTCCATTTCCCCTTCATTTCGCAACAGACTTCTCTTCAACTCCACTGGACATTCAGGCAGTTGTTATGAACTTAGTTTCTTTGTGATGCTTTCATAAGGACTATTTTTTTGTGTTGGATGGATGTTGTTATATCAGTATGGTTGTTTGTTTGGCACTCACTATCCAGCTGAGTCGTTGAGCTGGAACTCAGCAGCTCTCTCGTAAGCAGCCTGCACACCCGAGTCCTTCCAAATCCTCTTGATGACATCTGACAGCTCAGGGGGCATGGTGCCTTCCTCAGTGGAGTCTGACAAGTTCTGCAACTTCTGGGCATCCTCCTGTATACAGGTACACAATCGTGCCCATTACTGGCCAACATAGGGCAATTGACAACAGCATACTATTGACAACAGTTGGCTTTCTGGTGAAGAGTAATGAGTCTCTGTGACTGGTTCTTTGCTAACCTGTCCTGCTGGTGCGCCAAAATTGATATCCAACATCTCCATTCCTCTGACAATGGCCAGGACCGACTGCAGGATGTTGCCATAGATGACAGCCCTGAACTCCAATTGTTCCTCTTTTGTATAACCACCCTGATGGAGAATTCTGAGTGAGAGAGAAGGGAAGGAATCATTATGTCAGTGTAAGGTGCTATGACAGTGACATAGACCAGACCCTAATGGCACATGATTCTGCGTGGACTGCAGATTATGGCTTTGGAAGACCGCTTGTAAGGAAAACAAATGGTAGCCTACTGTAGTGCTTACACTGGCGGCTTTGTTGGCCTACGTTTCTTTGCTCCAAAAATGCGTCCTCTGGTGGTCAAATCTAGCTACTGCATGTTTTCGTAGTGCATTAACTCTAAAAGGGGTTGATGACTGGATGGATCATGGATTGATTAAAGGATATTCATTACCATAGCATAAGCTTGGATAGTAGGTGCTGATCCGTTGCTGTTCTTAAACTTTGGGCAGAGATTTGTGTGTTTCCGGTATGTGTTTTAGATGTCTACTTTTGTGTTGATGTGCTGGAGAAGGGTTGTGTATTATGCGTACTGTGGTGATACTCACTTCATCTGCTTTACAATAGTGCTCTTCCCAGACTCACCAGCACCTGTTTTGGATGGACAAAGGGAAATTAATTTAGTAGGTAATACTATGCCACTTTAACAATCTTTTCTACATCAACAAGTTAGTAGTTGATAGCTAATACATTTAACATTCCAAACTTAGGGCAAGCCATATGTGTTTTCTTATATGTGCTGCAGGCAGGGAGGATGGTCTTGTTGTGTTCAAATGTTTACAAATGGACTTATACAGCAGAACTTGCAGCAGACATTTGTGCTCAGTCTAAAAGGGCCTTTGCTGGATTTGTGTGGCCTTTATGTATGGCAGGGCCCATTGCTTGCTCAGACCAGAAGAGGGCCTTGCCCAGCAGTGGCTCGTCTCCACGGTGACTCGCCCTCCCTTCATCCCCGAGGCTGACATGCCCCCTGCCTATGAGCAAATTAGCCAAGACTTGCGTCATCATGGTTACATCAGTGACTAATCATCAGCTTAACTCCCCATCCTGATTAGGGCGATGATAGGTCTAATGTAAACTTCCCCCATAGACCAATTACTGAAGCTAATGGCCTTACTGGTACCATCACAGATCAGAAGTGCCCTGGGAGATCTTAAGGGTGTGCAAACGTGAAACATTGCAAATACCAGAGAGTATCAGAATTCTGTACAAACTTTCTGGATGAATGTGAAAAAATTTTAATGGGCCAACTGCTTATTGTATATATGTTGATATTATTTATTATGCAGAACATGGTACTCAGTGAATATGAAGCTTTATTATTGTTCCTAGTCCCAAAAAAAAAAAGCCCCATAAATTTTCTTTGCTGCATCATCTTAATAATTCTACTTGATCATTTTCAGTCACGATAAGGCATTGGAAGCCTTTCTGCTAACTTGAGATAAATGTGAAATGCAGCAATGTGTAGCAGTTTCAATATACAGTATAAACAAGACCAATCCCACTCCCTTCTAACTTCTATCTACTACTACTGCTATCTACTTCTATATACTGTACTTCTGGATATTTAAACCATGCAAGTGCTTATAAAGTCAAAGGGGAAATGATTACAACATGTCAAACGGACATGAAACGAGGGATAATAGGGTTACGAAGAGCCTACAGGAAAGCCGTCTAAATCCTGCTCGGACACTTCCCCCCCCTTACAAAACAATCTGCCATACTGGCCTCTGAACCCTGACTATCAACTGCATTGTAATTTTGGAAGTGTCTGTCCTGTCTTGGATTATGATTATGACATCAGCTCCAGACAAGGATGTGGAGTCAAGATCTCAAATTTCACTCCTTCTTTACTGAAGCATGTTTGAAGTGATGTGCAACAGTCAAAGTCAAAACTCTTATTTGGACCCATCAGTAGAAGCCACGTGGACATGAATTTAGTGGGTGTCAATGTAAATAATATTATATTCTGTTGCACCACCACACTATGAGAAACTAAACAAGAGCTCAGTGAGAGGATCTGGACTTAACCCATCTGAGTAATCGGATTTTCCCTTCACTGTCAGTGCACTCTAATTCATTTGAACCTTGAGGTTATGATCTCTTAAGCAGATATGGCCAGTGGACAGAAAAAAAGGCTGCACTTAGGATGAGAGTTTTTTCACTTTGTAAAATCAGTATTATTTATTAATATTTTCCCCTGTGAAGCAATATATTGTGCCTTGGGGAAAACCACATGCTATATTATTTTACAATCAGATAATTGTAGACCTAGAGGATTGTTGTTTGTAGTTATAGTTAAGTTGAGGGCTAGTAGCTGATTGCAGATGCATTTTGTCCATGCATTTTGTAAGGTGTCGTTAACATAGGCTTCAGGTGGCTATGAACGTTTTATTCAGAGACATCTAGCATCTGAAGACAATCACAAGACCTAGCGCTCTCCTGATGGAAAGGGAAAGTTTTCTCTGCTTCAGCATTCTAAATGCAATTACAGTTATAGGTGCTGCATCCCACAGCCAGGGCGTTCTTTAATTCTACAAACATTAAATAACTTCAATTAGAAAGTCAGCTTCAACAATGACAGTCTCCATTACAAATCATCCATTCTCTCATTACTTATACTCACTGATGTAAACATACGGTCAGTTTAGAGTCAATAAAACTAGTCAGTCAATAATGCCAATAACTGCCAACTAATTTTTACAAGCATAAAATGCATAACTTGCATGCCCATCTTTTTTATGAAGCTTCAAATAATGTATTTATATGCATATGCAGTAAACAATGTATTCTCGTGTTAGTGCTGTAGCTGAGTTGCTGTTCTCTCTAGATGTGTTTTAATCACCTCTATACGTAGGCATATATATAGCTCTCTCTAGATGTGTTTTGATCACCTCTATATGTAGGCATATGTAGCTCTCTCTAGATGTGTTTTGATCACCTCTATATGTAGGCATATGTAGCTCTCTCTAGATGTGTTTTGATCACCTCTATATGTAGGCATATATAGCTCTCTCTAGATGCTTTTAATCACCTCTATATGTAAGCATATGTAGCTCTCTCTAGATGTGTTTTGATCACCTCTATATGTAGGCATATGTAGCTCTCTCTAGATGTTTTTAATCACCTCTATATGTAAGCATATGTAGCTCTCTCTAGATGTGTTTTGATCACCTCTATATGTAGGCATATGTAGCTCTCTCTCTCTAGACGTTTTTAATCACCTCTATATGTAGGCATATGTAGCTGTATATCCTCTGCCAGGGGGAACATACTGTATACGTAAGCAACAGCTAAGTGACAGTTGTCTTAATCTTTAGCTCTAAAGAAGCTTGACTCCACAGTGAGGTCGGTGACAAATTAAGTATGTGTAGTTTGTAACCCTTACCCAAGCATTTGAAATATTTGATTCAGATTTAAAACCTCTCCAACCTTCACTAATGTAATATAAATTGATATACCCAAGGAATATAGCATATTGACTTGTTGTCAATTCTCCCTGATATTCTGTTGCCAGTATCTAAGTACTGCTGAGCTCAGCTCCCTGGCCAAAGGCCTCTTGACAGAGTCTAAAGACAGCTCTCTTACCCAGCAGAAGCAGCTTCACGGTCTTGGACTCCTTGTCAGCCTCCTCCTGGAGCTGTTTCTCCAGCTCTTTAGACCGCTTGTCCTCGGCACTTGCTCCAGCTCCCATGTTTGCACCTTCCCCGTTATAATCCTACAAGTTCCGAGGTAAGAAATGTTGCCGGCTTTCTCCCTGTGTGGAGCACAGAGAAATGGATGCACGCACCTTGGTGCTGCACGAATGATCTGCCACGGGCGGGTGACCTGAGAGTGGAGAGATCAGTAGCTTCCCAGCACTCCTTGGCAGATAACTGGATCGGGACTGTCCAAGGACCCGGGCAAACGGGCGTGTCTTTCAGGTCTGAGGCTCAAACCACTCTAATTCCTCTCTGTCAAAGCCTAATGTCTTAGGTTGGGATTGGGGAGGGGTTTCTAGATCTTCCTCTGTGAACCAGCCAATCCAATTAGCTCAGCTAACAAGGACAAGAAGTGAAGGTTGAGAAAAAAGTAAGACTAACACCCAGTCTGAGTAATTTAATTTGGGGTGGTGGACAGGTGAGAAATGTAGAATATGAAGTCTTACAGCCGAAATCAACATTTCTGCTCTTCTCCTGTGACAAGAAATAGGCACCGCTGGGAAAAGACTCTCTACCCCTTTGATAAGAAGGCCATGTCCTGCAATTGCCTGTATACCTGAATGTGACTAGCTCACGTGAACTGAAGATTATAGTTTACTTTTCAGAGTTTGTCATAAGGCCTAAAGCATTACAAGGCACATTCTACATGTTGGCCCAGTCCAAATGTAAACTTGTGCTATTTTGTCTGAGTTAGATGTTTTTTCTTGTCTGTTGTTGTCATTTGACTTTTGAAGCTATATTAGAAGAGAAGACTATGGAAGCGCTAAGATGCCATCAGTTGACATTTTAGACCTGTTTTCTCAAGATCTCTGCTCCCCGATATAGCGACATAATAAATTTGATATCTTGGGAATATGATTCATAAAAAAGGTTGTGATAAAGCTGTACAAGTGGGCTAGTCGGAATGTACAGCTCATCAACTTGGCAAAACGAGGCCTTAGGAGGCTTGGTTTCTAATGTGTACTACAGCTGAGATATAACAAATCCTGTTGAAGCTTTAGTGAAAGTATTTTGGTGTTTGGGTGTGACTGATCTTTGACAGGGTCAGTTTGAAGCCTAGAAAATAGGCTGTGATGGTGGCCCCAAAAATTCTCAATATCAATGTCAATGTTTCACAAAATGTAAACTGATGACTGCTTACAGCTTTTAATTGGAGACCATCGAGCCTTCAGCTTAATCTATAGAAAGGTCCTATAGACATCTGGGGGACACAGGTGTAGGATTGATCTCTTGATACACATCACAATTCAAGTACAAGGACATAGACAACGAAATGCAGTTTGCGTCTAACCAGAAGTGCAAAAAAGCAGAATAGAGCAATGTGATATATAGACAGGTGGTGCAGTATAAGCAGTATACAACATATAGTGCTGTGTAGAGAGTAGTATACAGTTAAAAAAGTGGGATGGTTTACAGTAATATAAATTAAATATAAATATGTGCAATGTATTAGCAGTAGACTTATAAGAGCAGAATAGATATGGATATGCAGTATGAACAATGTATGAACAACATGCACAGGTAGGTGCAGTGTAGTAGCAGTAACATTATAAGAGTAGTAAAAATAATAAAGATAATGTTTTCTATTACCCCTGCATGGGTGGAGGGAAGGGAGATGCCATGTTGGAGTTGACGCCATTAGAGTCTATTTGCCTTGGCATTGACAGTGATCCCATCCCACTATCTAGTTCTCTGGCATGCCTTGCTATATATTATTAGCATTTATATAAATATTTTATATACATATATAAAAAAAGAATTCCATAGCTTTAATAGCTACCACAGTATGCGATGTGGTTCAAACATTATAATTTACTTGACGTGATCAATCCGCAAGATAATGACTTGCAAATTGAATGAATGCTCAGCTATGCTAGTAAAATCATTAAACATGCTACAAAACACAAAAATGTCAGTCCACTTCCATTTCTCCATTGTCTTAATGAGGTGTAAGGCCTCTTCCATGAACCTTTAATTTGAGATTCTCCATGAAGGTGTCAGAGAAGTACATTTATAGGATTGATATGGTAATATATAAGGGACTTGTACATAAGAGTGCTTTGGAGAAGTCTGAGGAAGCAATTACAAAGCTCCCTTGTAAACGTGTGTCATTTCCTCTGACCTAAATTACAGTTGTAATGAAGACTCTCAAGAGCCAATTTCAGTTCAGGACCAGGATTACTCCCCTGTACAAGACTCAGTCCTGTGCATTTAACCTTCTGCTGGATTGATAGCTTACATAACAGGGTAGCAGGACACTTTGGGCTTCTGTGATCAGTTGTCTGCAATTCAGCAGCAGCAGCACTCTTCGTGGTAAGAAAATTGTCAACTATTTTTATTTTATTTTTTTGCAAATGCATTTTTCATTTTGTCACATAAACCATGGAAAATAAATGATCGGCTCCAATTTACAGTTTTTACAGGACAACGAATTACACATAGCAACTTGTACAGTAGTGCTTAACATTACCTAGATATACTCTCATATATCTCTTGAGTGTGGGTATGGTTCAATGACAACTTTCTTGGCAATAACTCAGACCTTTCTCTTCACTCCCAAATCACCTCTGTCTCCTGATTTGCCAAAACCAGCCCCTTCCTGTGCAGTTTGCTGGGGTCTCAAATCCCTAAACGCTTCAAAAAGGAATATAGCAAGCTAATCATGGTATCCTACTTTTCCTCCGTTCCAATCTCATTACGGCCTGTTGCCTGCTCCCGCCTCCCGTCCAGCATCAGGCCTGTTGATCTGTTGACAAGATTACACACGGCATAAGTCCTGCATAAACCTTGGGAGGGGATGGCTTATAGCGGCAGATGGCTGCTTCCTGCCTTGGGTGGCTGCAGCAAGGAGGTGGTATGACTCCTGAGAACAGGTAAAATAGGTCTGCATGCAGCAATAACCAAGTCTCCAATGCAGCACAGATCAAGAGCCAGCCTGCTGAGATTGGGTGACAAGTCACCTTAAAAAACAGTGTTACCATGATCGGCACTTCAAACTGTGCTTTTAACAAAGTCCAAATGACCTTATATCAACCCCAATACCTTGCCATTCATCATGAATTACTTCCCCCCATTATTATTTTTTTCATATCTGCTACTTGGAGTCGCGTTGTAAGGAAATAGCACTTGTAGAGTGTGATACTAAAATGATGATTCCAACCAGCTTACATTTCACCTCAGGCGCAAGGTTAAATCTACCTGTTGCTAAAAAAAGAACTCCTTCAAAGGCATGTGCTATCAGGGCTTGACATGTGTTTTCATGTCAATGGTTGTAATGGTTTGCTCAGTTTATGGTGGAGGTTCATTACTTTCTTCTTTAACTCAAACCCAATGACTCAGAGAGAGAGAGAGAGATAGATAGATTGATAGATTGATTGATTTTTAGATAGATACAGTTAAACACCATAAAGACACACTTTTAGCAGAGTAATTTAAAAATCCTTTTGACTTCTAAATTACAAAATCATGAATATTAAAATTACATATTGCACCATCGGTTCCAGAATAGCACTATCAATGATTATATACAAAGGGTCCATCAGAATTAAGCTTTTATTGAGATCTGCTGGATGCAAGAAGGCTAAAACAAAATAAAAATTAACACCATATTGAAATGTATGCATGTACAATCTATTGTCTTTCTATTCAAGCATTTCAGATGTGCTCCATCTCAGAGATTCTGAAGCTCTTTTATGTAATGTGCTGTGAGAGGTGGTCACGTCTCTATATATATATATCTCCGGTCCAAACCTCATTGAGTAGGTGCTGGACTTGTACTTGTAAGACTCCTCCCTGCGGAGCTTGCAGAGCTGTCAGTGAAGCTCACATAATTCTTATTTGACACTTATTATTATGTTGATTTATCATCAATA
Source organism: Alosa pseudoharengus (assembly GCF_046254945.1). Classification (NCBI taxonomy): domain Eukaryota; kingdom Metazoa; phylum Chordata; class Actinopteri; order Clupeiformes; family Clupeidae; genus Alosa; species Alosa pseudoharengus. Next base: position 19,797,865 of record NW_027468881.1, read on the forward strand.
ACACATTTACAGATTTATCCTGATATTTTGTTTATTAAGAGTACCCTGATGAAAACTGCAGTCAAAAGAATATTTGTCCATGGTGCTCCACTCTGACTCACACTTACCCACAAGAGGGAGCTATATACTCCATGTTTTTGTGCTGTAACGTCTAATACATTTGCAAAACTGAATGCCTTTCCAAAAGCAATTTGTTCAAACAGCACCACACTGTGGACTACCCCATAACTTGCACAAATTGTTTTGTTTATGTCTTAAGGGCAAATTGAACATGCCAGTGCAATCAAAATGACAAGTCCTTTTGACATTGTTTATAATATATAGTCAGAATGCTTAGCCATGTTGTCAATATAATAGTGGACTCTTTCTGTTTTTTCTATGGCTAAGGTTTTGATGACAATAATTGAAAATATGTAACACTGCACTTTTTGTTTGTACCGTAATTTCCCAATTATTAGCCGAGGTTTATACATTGATTTTGCAAAATTGCTTCAGCTATGAGGTTAATACACAGGGGCAGTTAATATAGTACTAATGTTTGTTTGTTTCTTTACTTCCATAAAACACTGCCCTGCGGTTAATACACAATGCGGCTAATACACAGGAAATTACTGTAGCATACAGTATTCTGTTATATCTATTTCAACAATACAAGTTACACATTGTAGCATCACCAGCAGGAGATTGGACAACAGGATCAACAGCAGGAGATTGGACAGGATTGATATTGTATACTTTTGCTGTTTGTACCATAGACTGTATAGACCTATGGTTTGTTTGTACTGCATTTTGTTGACAGAACATGTCAGAAAATTGTCAGAATAGAAAGACCGGAGTCTTTTACAGAAAGGAAAAAAATTAGGAATGTCAACATGGAAAAATCCCTTAAGCAGAACTATAGAGTATGCCATGCTCTGCTTGCCGGTTGAAGGTTCATGAGATACACCTGAGTTTAGAGAACTGGTTGATCACTGGTTGATCTTATGATTCAGACATTCCCCTTTAGAAGAAAAGGACATTCAGAGCAATTCAATTTAAGAGACATTTACCAAAAAGTGAATAGAAGAATAGAAATGATAGATTATGACACGTTTGCTGTGTAATTTATAATATCATGAATATCAGACAAATGCCCATAATATTTTGCATGGATGTGCTAAAACATTTGCGGTTTGCTCAAAATGAGACATTGCTTTTATGTGATTGTGGAAGTTGAACACTTGCCGTAGTTTAGAGACTTTCAATTCTGATCTGAGAAATCAGATCCGCGTTGTCAGTCTCACACATGCAAATATAGAATGCCAGAGGGGACTGTAATGGTTTTGGTTATAGGTTTTTGTCCAAAGTGACTTACAAATAAAACAATACAATAGTTAAATTAACAGTGAACAGTTTTAAAAAGTTGGTAAGACTTCATTAAGGAGAATAGCAATAATAAACAATAAAGTCAATGCAATCAATAGCCTAATGAAAATAAACAAATAATATAATATAATATACAAACCATAACTCATAAGAAACACTTAATTAACTAAGTGCATGCTGAACAGATGTGACTTTAGACCCAAAACTATATGGATGTAGGCATCCTATAGTAGGCAGGGGTGTGATTGAGTGCCTTTATTTCATTTCACTCAAACCCTGCTTTCAGCTTTATAACACATAATACAACTTGCCATCGTAATAATTTGCTTTTAAGACTGAAGCATTATGCTATAGAAACAGATTACAGAAATGCTATAAGGATATGTTGCCGTTGTGCTGGCTAGTTGTACTGAACTGCATTCTCTGAATCCTGCTAGCAGCGTCACCCCACAGGTTTTTTAGATGGGCTGCTTCTGTCACTAGCTATCCAGTCAGAGCTGCTGGGTACTGGAGCTTTTGTTATGTAAAAGGGCCTCACAGCACATAGTTGGTGGGATTCCATATGTGCTGTCATCTGCATTTCATGGGGCTGTCTGCACTGGACTGCACTGCTCTCTGTGTGTTTCTTTCTCTTCCTCTCTATCTCTTTCTCTTCCTCTCTTTTTTTCTGTCTCTCTTTCTCTATTTCTCTTCCTCTATTACTCTGTCTCCATTTCTCTTCCTCTGTCTCTCTTTCTCTTCCTCTCTATTTCTCTGTCTCTCTCTCTCTATCTCTATTTCTCTATTCGCTCTCAAGACATTTTGTAACGTATGTAGAATTATCACATGAAAGTGTGATAAGTTGTTCGCCCACACATGATTTTTCTTTGGCCCAATTTGTTGTTCACGCCAAGCAATGTACCACCTGTCTTGTCTCATGCTGACACAGTTAATAATGTGAAATGTACCCTGTGACCTAGATGATATTCACTTAATTCTCTTCTCTGATGTTGGCTTCTGTCTGTCTCATCTATGGTCATATGAAACAGTGATGATTCAGAGATATAACTTTTTATATTTTTTTCTGTCTCAGGCAATTATGCATCTATGTAGACTGGATGGGCTGCTGACACCTAATTTCACAGTTGCCATGGCAACAGAGTGGGAGGGCGCTCGCCGTGTTTAGAGGGAAGAGTAGTAGATGCAGCACTATCAGCCTCATGATGAGAGAGAGAGAGAAATGGAGGGAGGGATGGATGGATGGAGGGAGGAGGAGCCAATGCCTCTGCAGCGTGGAAGAGTGGGGGACTCTGGGCAGCCCATGCTGGAACATCCCCTACTGCAATAAAACCCCCTGAGGACACGCAGTCTGCTTGCTGCCATCTCTCCTCTCCTCCACTCCTCTCCTCCACTCCTCTCCTCCGTGCTTCTCTCCATCTTCTCGTCCGACACTCGTCTAGGTTCGTCTGACTCCCGTCATCACCTCACTCGCCACGGAGCCACAGAAGACGAAAATGTCCTCCAAGCTGCCTCCAGGCAAACCGAAGCCCACGTCTCCGTTCAGGAAAAGGGGCAGCCTGCAGTACACCGCCGGCTCTGGTAAGGGCAAGCCCTCCTGGATAAGGGCTCTAGGGTTGTTTTTGTCTGTGGGATGTGTGTGTGTGTGTGTGGGAGGGGGGACACTGATAATGTGTTTGTTGTTGTTGTGCTTTTTTAATGTATGCATATTTGTGTGTATGTGCCATGACTGCGTAATTTAATCTACATAAGAGTCACATGGAGATGTATGAAGACCATGCTATTACTGAAATTGTGTTTTACTTATCCTGACATTTCGTGACTTCCCTCAAGTGGCTGAGCTGAATGTGGTCTACCCACTCACTTACTGCGTACGAGTTGGTAATCTCAGGACCTGTTGATTAGAGAGTGAACAGAGACACTTCTCAACAACTTTAATCATCTCAGTACAGGCAGAGACTTTTCATTGATCTGTATAACCTGTCTAAGACTGTATACTGTGTAGGCTAATTACAAGAATCCATTTATCATATTACATCAGAAAAGACTATTACCCCACACACCCCGGCTGTAATATGATGATTACTCATAAAAAGAAACCCATGATATATCCTTAGATTGATAAGTAATCTAAGGACATGATGATGATGTCATTTTCTCTTATTTTATTCCATCTGAAAATATAATTTTATTGCCTTAAAGAAGTACAGGGACAGTATGTTGTAAGTCTGACTAAGAATAATTTCAAAGCATCTCAACATGCAATTAAGATGTGTATCTTGTCACTCTTACATAAGCTTTATGTAAGGATTCATTTTACAAGATATTCTTTGTTTGGTTTGAAAAGCACTCAATTCAGGGTCTCCTCTCCACAACAAGCTGTTGCCAGAGTTTCAGATGAATCCAATTGAATCTCTCAATAGGATTGGCTCTCGCCAAATATACTTTCCAACTCTGTGCACCTGGCACAACAAATATCCCCCAATTTTCCTTTATTAAATTCCAGCTGATCTATTCAGTTGGCCTTTTTTTCATTGTGGCAGTCCCAGAGAATGACATCAGTCCTCAGCCCCTTGTGAAGCGTCTCTGTGCCATATCGGCCATGATCAAATGTGCTTCGCCGCACATCTGAAGCCAGAGAGCCCGCAGCAGCAGCACCTCACTGCACAGCCACAATTACACAAGCTCTGCGGCGTTTGCAGCGGCAAGATTAAATAATTGCCAGCGCAGTTGCTCACAGCAGGTGGTCAAACACTGTATGCTATGCGGAATAGTGACTGTAATAGTTCTGTCTCGTGTCAACAATTATCTTTTTTAATGAAATGATAATTATCAGAGCTGTAGTGGTCTCCAAAGCTCATCAGAGCTGTTTTATCTGTTTGGTGAAGGGAGATGCAATTAAGCTCTTGATGTGATAAAAGTGTGTGGGGGGGGGGGGCTGTTCTGTAATCCAGGTCCATCAGTATCTCTAACACGACACACAGGCGATGTGTTTATACTACCATTAATCTCAGGCAAGTTTTTCTCTTTTGCTCGTTGGTCGTGTCTGTTTATAATGAGGCACCTTTGTTCAGGTTATCCCCCATATCTGTTTTGCTCAACCGACAGAGGTTATGACATGATTATTTGTTGGTCTAAGGTGTGCTGCAAATAAGTGAGTCCTGACCCGCCTTCCTCAGTAGCCTCCACACTTTGTTATGACAGACCAGGCAGCCCTTGAGTTATGAGCAAGCGGCTGACCTCTGGACTATGGGAGTGGGCAGGGAGTTTCCTTCTGTCAGCTCTTCAGCTCTTAGTCACTGCTGACGGGGAAGCTTCTGTCTTTTTGAAAGAGTAGCTCTGTCTGGTTGACCTCTGCAGTAAAGCCATTACCATCTACATCAAGGAAAGGGACTCTGTGAGAGGCACCTCCCTGGCTCTCTTGCCTCACTCCATTGCACAGAAGGTACAATTCTCGTCTTAAACCACCAGAGCTCAGTTGAATTGGACTATTATAACATATTATTTGCAGTTACAGTTTATTCGGTTTTTCATGAGTGAATATTGGTAATTCAGTTTGTTGGTTTACTGGATCATAAATAGAGTAGTACTGAGTGATGGCCAGTAGAGGGAGTGAGAGAGGGGAGATATACCTGTCTAGGGGCCTATGTTTACCACAGCTGATGAATGGGTGCAGTGAAAATCAAGGCAGCAGCACCAAACATAATAGCAGCAATCATACTACATTGTGATTGAGGAAGGTTAAATTAGACTCCATGCTTTAGTTAAAGACATCTGTGCTTGCCTTGATTAAAAGCAGGTTCCTGGATTCTTTTTTAGGAGTAAAATTGGTGTGTGGCGTAACATGAATAGCATGAATTAAACAGCATGAGTAGAGTATATGATGTGTGTGTGTGTGTGTGTGTGTGTGTGTGTGTGTGTCAATTTTTAATTTCAATTTCAAGTTAATTTTGCTTATAGAGCGCCAAAACATTACACATGTCTCATGGCGCTTTACAGAGTGTTAGACAATCAGAGAAAAGAAAAGAAGGCCCATGGGTAACAGGGGCGAGGAAAAACTCCCTAGAATTGGAGATACATATAGGAAGAAACCTCGAGCAGATCCACGACTCAAGGGCCTGACCCATCTGCCTAGAGTCAGTTACGGAACAGTAAGGCCTGTATACATGATAAATCCATAAGTTAGTCAGATGTAGAGAATAGAACATGGTGTTTAAAGCCACCTGAGGTGTATGTTACAAGAGGTGGTATAAGTATAAGTATATGTACTCTTTTGATCCCGTGAGGGAAATTTGGTCTCTGCATTTATCCCAATCCGTGAATTAGTGAAACACACACAGCACACAGTGTACACACAGTGAGGTGAAGCACACACTAATCCCAGCGCAGTGAGCTGCCTGCATCAACAGCGGCGCTCGGGGAGCAGTGAGGGGTTAGGTGCCTTGCTCAAGGGCACTTCAGCTGTGCCTACTGGTCGGGGTTCGAACCGGCAACCCTCCGGTTACAGGTCCGAAGTGCTAACCAGTAGGCCACGGCTGCCCCCAAATATGCCCCCATATGGTTACATATCCGGTATGATAATGCATTAATCCTATTTAGTGTCAGAAAGTTCAAATAGTCAAGTGTAGGAAATGGAATTGTCCAGGGGGATTAGGAGTTGTCATAGGGCAAGTGGTGGGTCGCTAGGCTGTGTGTGTGTGTGTGTGTGTGTGTGTGTGTACACTTCTGCATCTAAGCATGCATGGATATATGCAAGTATGTTTGAGTGTGTGATGCTCGTCCCTATGATTTTAATGCTCTTCTTGCTGTTCAGCCGTTCAGCACAGCTGGGTTGTACATCAAAAAAGCTGTTTTAGGTGTTATCCCCATTTTAAGTGTTTTTCCTGCTGGTGCTCCTCTTATGCTAATGCAACACTGCATCCAACGTGAAATGCTTTCAGACACACACACACACACACACACACACACACACACACACACACACACACACACAAAGGGAGGCCTCACACATAGCGGATGTTCGTCTATGCAGAGGTGTTTCCAAACCACATCAATGTGATGAGCTCCTTTGTTCCACGGAACAGAGCTCTATATCACCGCTTGTTCTCCATTCTGCAGACCCTGAAAGAACTTGCATTGGTTCTTCAGATAAGACTATCAGCTTATCAGTGGCTCACTTGATTTATGAATGGCGCTCCACCCTGGACCTTAATATGTGACTATGTGATAGTAAAAGAGAGATAGTCTAAATCGTTTTGAAAGATTCTTCCAGCTCATTGAGTATCAGCCAAGGCAAGACAATAGGCAAGGGACAACTATTCATCCCTGTGCTTTTATCTCTGATGAAGGAGTATGGCCATCTCTCTTTTACTATGTCCCCTAAATTGCAGTGAAAGCTATTTCTGAATTATGCCATCTCATTTCAATCAAACAAGAAAAATTTAAACTGGTGTTTGGATTTTGGCTGAGGTATGAAAGTACTGCAGTTTTCTGCATCCATTTATTCTATCCTCTGCTGTGCCCTCTGTAATATGAAGCTTTACTCTGTTTATCTCCAAGCATAATGGTGAATGACATACAGAGATGACTAAGATCAATTGTGTGCTCCGTCTGTCTCTCAAAGGCATAATCTCATCTTTTACCGCTCTCTAATACCCTCTATATCGACCTACTGTGAAACGCCTATACACACACTCACATGAGCTATTTCACATCACAAGCACTGCAGTGCCAGATAGCAAAACACGGAAGGGGAGGAGAGGGGAAGAGATAAAAACAGAAGGGGGGTTCTGAGATGCAACACTCACTCTGCTTTGCAGCTCAAGCAAGCACAACCGTGATGCTGCTGAGTGTCCTCCCCCCTGCCTCAGTAGCCCACGTGGTACGCTCCGCACAGGCTGCCTGAGATATTTAAATGAGCAGGGCAGCCAGTGACGGAGGGAGGCTTGTATGCACACAGACAGCTGGCCAGGACCAAGCAGGAAGCCGAGGGGGGTCACAGAAGAGGGAGAGTGCATGGGAAGACAACAGCAGCATAACCTCCTGCACAAACAGAAAGAGTGACTGAGGGCAAGCGTGCCTCAGTGTCAGGGCTAGTGTGTGTGTGTATATATGACTGTGTGTGTGAGAGTGTGTTTGTGTGCATACGTGAGCGGGTAGAGGCTCCTCTCTCACTGGACAGAGCTGCAGCAGCCATCTATCCATCCAGCCAGCCGCAGGCTTACTGGGCATGCTCCATCTCTCTACACGCGCACAGGCTCTCGCCCGGCCAGCTGCCACATCACTCAGCAGCAGCAGCGCTAGAGAAGAGAGGTACGCAACAACAACAACAACAACAGAAACTAATACTTCCATCCGCCGCTCTCCCTTGCTCTCTCCTCCTTTTCTCTCTTTCTTTCTCTGAGGACATCTCCTCCTTTCCCCTAGTCCTATTCCTCCCCCTCCCCTCCCCTCCCCTCCTCTAACCTGCTGTTTTTCCACTGGTCCTCCCATGGGAGCAATGCAGTCTTGTTTGTATGAGGAAGGTGAGAGGGCTGGGATGGACAAAGGATGTTAACTATGTGGGCTTGTGTGTATGTGTGTTTGTATACTGTGTGTGTGTGTGTGTGTATGTTAACTATGTGGGCTTGTATGTGTGTGTGTGTGTGTGTGTGTGTGTTTCTGCATGTGTGTGATTACAATGGCCATCTTTGCAATGCTCTTTTTGTCTAAAATGAGAACACAATCCAATTACATCAATATATCAGGTGATGACAACCCAAGCGACTTGATATCCAAGCTGATTGGGACTGATGGCTGAGGAAAGAGCGTTGTGAGGCTAATTTCCAGGTGTCCGGTGATTGCATTATCAAGTACAATACCGCACAGAGAGCCGCTCAATAGCCTTGTTAACGTGGGTGTTTTGCTTTTTGAAAGTCCTCCCTGTGACCTCTCAACCTTGCCGCCGGGGCCATATTCTGGAGGGTCATAAAACTACTCCATAATGCTTTCAACCCCTGAGAGACATGTCGATCTCCGCTGTCATGTAAATGCACTTCGGCTTCTCAGTTACAGGTTATCTGTTTGGCTATGACTAAAAGATAGTACTGTAATAGAGATCGAAATGACAAAGCTGGTAGCCATCAGACATCTCTCTCTTGCCCTCTCCCCTTTACATATGTACAGTATACCCCTCTGTAATTCTCAGTATGCAAAATGACAATCATATGCAATATTAATCTCACATCCAGTTGACCATCCAGGTTGCCTTCTTGGGAACTCTCTGACAATTACATTTGTTCCCTTGCTAACAGCTAATTACATTATCACAGTTACCTAACAAGTTCAGGCCTTGTCGTGTTTCCTCTAAAATGCAGAAAAAGCTGGATACGTGTTAATGAGGCATCCCACTGAGCAGAACACAAAAGCACTGCTGTAGTCTCGGCGTCTTATTCTAAGATGTCTGACGTCACATAAGCTGGACATGACCGCAGTTACTCTGCAAGTTTGTTGAGCCAGCCGCATCTGTGAAATATGTTTCCCCATTGGATTTCCTTTTCGGTGTGCTTTACTCTGAAGTGGGATGAAAACTGTGTTGTGTAACCAGAACGTCGGGCTAAGCCAAATATAGCAGCCGTTAGGAGATTAGAGTCAGCGCCGGCAGCCTCAGCTGTCTTTGCCACTGGCCGCATCCTGCCTGCCCTCTATCCCGCCGGACGCAGCTCTCGCCACCAATATGCCCTCTTAGCTGCCAGACGCCTCTCTCCGATCCACTCGGCAGAGATGCCCAGTAGACGCCAACAGGCCCATCACATACGATTTACAAAGCATGTCCCCACAAGGACTGATGTATCGCCTCCAGTGATGAGAGGGCCGCTCAGAGGAGGACAGTGGTCAAGGAGTGTGGCAACAGGGCTGAGGACAGAGGACAGACCCTCACTGGCCTTAAACGGCACCAGTGTTAAAGGCACATGCAGCACTGTCCATCTCTGTGGTTGGGCTGAGGTGCTCATGCAGCATCTGGTGTGCTGTTCTGTAATTGTTCAGTTCAGTGACAGCTGCTGGCTCTGAAACAGTTCTGGATCTGATCCGGAACGTTCTGTCCGTCCCAGAATGGACCTCGAATCTGGGCCTCTTAAGTGGGACGAGTGGGATGTTCTCTCATCAGACCCTCTTTGAGAGCACGGGTCAGGAGGAGGGGGGGGGGTGGTGGTGGTAATGGACTCTTTTGTTGGTCCCCATCGCAGCTTGCTCACAGCAGCCATGAGCCAGAGCTTTAACACAGGGCCACTTGCCCACCCACCACCCCTCCGGGTCTTTAAAATGTCCATCCACTAACACACACACTCTTTCTTTCTCTCTCTCAACAGCACCACAGACCTAGAGTAAGTGCTCTCTCTCTCTCTCTCTCTCTCTCTCTCTCTCTCAGAGCAGCAGTGATTCAGCATAGTGAAGTGGGAGGTGATGAGGAGGCGAGAGAGCCTGGAAAACAAACAGTGATACTGCGTGAGAGAGCGTGAAAGAACGAAATGGATAGATGTAGTAGAAAAGAGAGAGGGAGGGAGGGGGGGGTGGCTGCCCTTAGTTCTGCACTCATATTTCCCTCGTGGAGGCTGTCTGTGTATCTCTGGGGGGAAATGCAGGCTTCACAGTTAGTCCTAATGGTCTCACGCGGCTCCTTGTTTGCACACCGCTTGGTCCTCGTGGAGAGCAATCAGGGCGGCCCAGCAGACGCCCTCATAATGATCGTTGATTAGCACTAGCCCAGTGACTGTGAAGTCAGGCCCAGTGAATCGCTGAACAATCTGGCATAATGAAATTGAGTGATGGACAACTTCAACCTCTGAATCAAGAGGAAGAATTCAGAGTTGTGTCCCTGTTATGACCAAACAGTTGCAGTTTTATAGGTATCCCATAAATGGCATTCATAGAAGCACAGCCTATAAAAGCCTCCTGTCCATCTCCTGCTTTTGTCTAGCACCAATGCACAATTTGACAGCTTATTGTGTGCATTTGTCTGCCAGGTTTATGCCGGTATAACCCCAAAGCACATTTTGTGTAATCCCATCAGGATGACTTGCTCATCACTATCTAAGCTGTAAATAATTCAAATCTGTGACACTAATCAAATGCTCTCTTGGCCTCACTAATTACAACTCATGCATTGTAATTACTGTTCAAATGAACTATGCAGCATCGACTAAGTTGGCACTTTGCTCTGAAACTCAAATGTACCATTAACATATTTACTGTGCCTTCATAGACTGGAATGCTTGTGATTTCAGAGTCTCTAAAGTGTTTGAATGTTCAGAATAGCTACATCCCTCAACTCAGTGACCTGGTTACTTGTGACTGAGCCTGCCAGTTAGCATATTTTAATCGAGCAAGCTCTGGCCTCAAAACCCTAAAGCCTGGCTGGGTCCAGCCTGTGGGCCTTCGCAGTTGCGCTCTCTCCGAATGAGCGATCCCGCTGGTTAATTGTGGGCAGCGGTCCCTCCGACTCTGCAGCAGCGGTGATGAAATATTCAGCAGCAGTGTGAATATTTCATAGGGGACCACAGTTTAGGAACATTAATATCCTGTCCATGGACCAGCCTTGTGCGTGACACGCTGACACCGGAGACTCCGGGCTCAACATGTGTGCCTGGGGCAGTGGTGGAGACAGCAGTGGGCCTTCAGCATTCCTCAGAGCTGTGAGATATCAATGCATGCAGACACAAGCGTGGCAACAAGTGCAATGGAGAGACAGTGCACTGCATTTACCGGTGAGTGGCCACAGCTCGCTGTTCCACCTGAATGGCCCATTGTCTCCGGAGGCGCAAACAGCTGCTGACCACTCATGCTCACTTAGCGTTGCAACCCCACCCCAGCCACGACTTGGTCTGCGCTTACCAGCCAGTCCCCAGAACCACTGTTTACAATCCAGCTGGCTGGACATTGCCACAGCACACTTGCGACAAACCCCTGAATCTTCAGCAGATTGGTGTTTAACTCTCTCATTTCCAGAAGTGGTGGGTGGGTGGTGCGGATTGAGGTTGACAGAGGTTGGTATTGGTGAAACAGTTCTTTGATGGATCTCTCCTTCTCTCTATTCCACCTCTCTCTTCCTCCCTCCCTCCCTCCTTCTCGGTCTCTCGATCAGATCTCCGTGCTGGCCGTCACCTACTCACTTCGCAGCACTCGTTGCCTGGAAACCCTCTGGCCCTCAAGCATTGCCCTATCGACCTGCGCACCTCCATGGACGGCAAGTATAAAGAAATTGCAGAGGTGAGCACCTATCATCAACAAAGCCAAAACACACAAGGTTTCCTTGACTACCTGTCTGTCTGAATTTATGAGCATGTTATATGATGTCTGATAATTCCCTGACCAGTCGTGTGCTTGTGGCCCTGGCCCCTGTGCTGGTGTGTCCATAGGAGCTATTCTCCCGCAGTCTGGCGGACAACGAGATGCGCAGCGCTCCCTATGAGTTCCCTGAGGACAGCCCCATCGAGCAGCTAGAGGAACGGCGCCAACGACTAGAGAGACAGATCAGCCAGGATGTCAAGTAAGAGAGGCTCACTCACGCTCCTACTCTCTCGCTTTCTCTCTCTCTCTCTCTCTCTCTCTCTCTCTCGCACACTTTCTTTCTTTCTCTCTCTTTCTCACACTCTTTCTTTCTCTCTCTATCTCCATCTCTCTCACTCTTTCGTTCTCTCTTTCTCTCTCTTGCACTCTTTCTTTCTCTCTCTCTCTCGCACTCTTTCTCTCTCTCTCCCCCTCTCTTTCATAACAAGTGCTATTATTTGATGTGCTCGTTTGCCTGGTGATTACAAATTATGGTGTCTTTTAAGAGCTGAGGATTTGTGCAAGTACAGGATTTTTGGATTATTAAATTAAATTTGCACAAGATTAAAAAAAAAAGCCTACAAATGTTATTTTAATGAAAGGGATGCGGCTGCTTTTGCATCAGACTCACATAAATGTTTCGCCGTTCATATTGCAAAAGAGAATAGAGAGAGAAGCGAGGCATCAGCAGCTGACGCAGCGAGCAGACCTCTCAGTGGGCTAATGTCTTTCGGCCCGTTCATCACTGTTCTCCATTTGTTTGCTCATCAGGCATGAGCCCGATATCCTACTGCGAGCCAAGCAGGAGTTCATGAAAACCGACAGCGCAACAGACCTGGAGTAAGTGTTCTCTCTCTCTCTCTCTCTCTGCTTTATCATCACATTCAGTTTTGCTTGATCAGAGAAAGAATTGGAGTTGCACTCTTTTGAGCATGTGTTAATGGCTGTTCATTGATTTGTTATTGATTGGCTGAAGTTGAAGCTTACTTGGTCCCTTTGTCACCTCATCAGACTTCTGAAAGAGCAAACTCAAGCTCCCATGGACGCGTGTCCCACTGAGAGAGAGATGCCTCCAGAGAGGGAGTACCAAAGGGTTGCCATCTCTGGAGAGGAGAAGTGTGGGGTCAGTATTCGGCCAGGATACCGATAATTACAGTAGCTTCCACACATTAATATTGTATTACGCAGAACTATTAGACAAACAGGCCCTGGTTTACGGGTCATTAACTAATGACACTAGCAGCTGTGGCTAACGCGTTTTGCGAACTTTCACGTAATGTGGTCTATTTCATTCTGATGTGAACTGTAATGTCTCATGACTCTCTGCAGGTTCCTTTCACAGATCTACTGGATGCTGCCAAGTGTGTGGTGAAAGCCCTGTTTATCCGGCAGAAGTACATCTCTCTGTCCATGCAGAGTTTCTGCAGGACCACGGCGCGCTACCTGCAGGAGCTGGCCGAGAGGCCCCTAGACTTGCCGATGTACGAGGAGATCCCGGAGACCTCGCTCACGTCAGGTACAGCTCTCTTGCATGGCTCACGGATTAAGCAAACCATTTGTGAACAGCGCCTCTGTAACTGTCGTGACAGACTTTCAGGATGTGTGTTCGTGAAGTGACAGTTAATAACCACAAGTTTTGGGTCACAAGTTGTGAGCCTCTGTTGCACCTGTATGAAGCACTTGCACTTGTACTTGAAAGCGGTTATAAGTACTGATCTGTGATGTGACCTGACATGTTTGTGTTCCACAGATGCCCCTGTGGACTCCCCAGTGTCTGAGACCCACCCTTATGAGAACATGGACCCCACCAGCATGCCCTCTGACATGGGCTACGGGTGCAAGTCGGTGAACGGAGTCATTCATGTGTACACAAAGAAGAGCACTATGGAAATGTGAGAGGCTTTTACAGCATCTTCCTCTGTAACATTCAGCTACATAACTGTGAACGCATAACCGTTGTTAGAGTAATTTCAGTACACGGTAGGGCCTACATCAGCAGCCATACATACGTGCCTGCGTTGTTGTAATTATGAGGTAAGCATATATGTGTACATTTACCTCCATGCATCAGAAGCACAGAGTTGGACCTCCCTTACCCAGACCTGAAAGAGTACATTGCTGACATGAATGTTATGATGGCCCTCATTATCAATGGACCAGTGTAAGTACATGTGACCTACAATTAGCATCTGTTGTTTTGAAAATAGCTTTCTCTACCAATTATAAAACGTTATATAGCAAGGTATATATAACAAAATATAGCAAGCTTATTTCTCTATAGCTAACAGCACTTCAGACTGGACTTACGCATTGGGTCTCTGACATTTGGTCCACACAGGAAGTCCTTCTGTTATCGCCGCCTGCAGTACTTAAGCTCTAAGTTTCAGATGCACATCTTGCTCAATGAGATGAAGGAACTGGCGGCTCAGAAGAAAGTTCCTCATCGAGACTTCTACAACATCCGTAAGGTGAGTCTGGGGTCAACCCTGTGGCCAAAATGACAAAACAGTAATATAGACATTGCATTGCATTGCATTGCATTGCATTGCATTGCATTACATTACATTTGGCTGACACATTTTTAGCCAAAGCAACTTACAACATGGTAAACAGTTCAAAGCTTTAAAACAATTCTCCCAGCAATTCTAGAACAATTTAAAACAATTAGAAGGTAGAGTACAATAAGAAAAGTGCATCAGTGAGTGCTGTTTTTATACAGTTAAGTGTCAGTTCTAGTCAGGTGATTACACTGTTATCTGATATCTCTTAATAAACAAATACCCTAGCTATTATGATGAAATGTGACATCAGTCTGCTGTGCTTATTCTCCAGGTGGACACACATATCCATGCGTCATCCTGCATGAACCAGAAGCACCTGCTCCGCTTCATCAAAAGGGCCATGAAGAAGTATCCGGGGGAGATTGTGCATGTGGAGAGGGGTAAAGGACAAACGCTCATGGAGGTGTTTGAGACCATGAACCTCACAGCCTTCGACCTGAGTGTGGACACATTGGACATGCATGCGGTGAGTGGTTGCCTAGAGGCCAACAGGGAGCGATGCCGAGAGGGTTGTTTGACTAATGAGAAGTGTTAAAGTTGAATTTATTAATTCAACTACATTAATGGTTTACATTTGTAAACAGAATTGTATAAAAGACAATTATGACCATGAAGCAGGACTGTTTATTTAGACAAGTGCCATTCATGACATATAATTGTTTGTTTTTTCACAGGACCGTAACACTTTCCATCGTTTTGACAAGTTTAACGCCAAATACAATCCCATTGGGGAGTCAATCCTGCGAGAGATCTTCATCAAAACTGACAACCATGTTGAAGGCAAATATTTTGCACATATCATCAAGGTAATTTCAAAATATGTACAGTAAAAAAAAAAAAAATAATAATAATCTAAAAAATGCAAATTTAAGTTCAGTGCATTTAAAGGAAAAATGGACAGTCATAACCACAAGTCTTTGTGTGGAAAGACTACAACATTTAAGCACCTTCTATACCACCGAAAACTAAACTCAATAAAATGTGAAGGAATGACAATATACAGCTTTGTATAGTATGCTGTGTGGTTACATAGTTCTTCCGTTTTTAATTTGTGGTTCTCAACCGGTGTGCCGTGAAGGAAGGAATGTGAGGTGTGCCTCGTAATTTTGAGGAACCCAATGTGTTTTTGTTGGGGTAGAGGGGTGTTTTCAAATGTGTTAATGACAGTTTCTTAATTTAAATAGTTTTGTAGGTAGTCAGAAATGCAACTTTTTTAAAATCTGGATTTTAGTAGGCTACCATATGTTGCAATTGCAATTTTGCCGATTTAGAGATTTAGCAACAATTTGGAAGTGACAATTTTCACAATTTTGCCAGCACCATTTCCCTTGCTGAGCAATATAATAAAATCTCCTTTCCCAATCTGTGAATAATGTCATAACTTGCCTTTCTTTTCTGCTCAGCTCACAAACACTCATATGTATGGAAATTTATGGGCATATGAGAATAAAGACCTTATAGCCTATAATAATGTTTGTGACATTCATCATAATCAGTCAATGTGCCCCAAAAAGAGAACCTCTGGCCTAGAATATTTTGCTCCTCCTGTTGATGAGACATTATATCTGCACTACAGGAAGTGATGGCAGACCTGGAGGAGAGCAAGTATCAGAATGTAGAGCTGCGTCTGTCTATCTATGGCCGTTCGAGGGATGAGTGGGACAAGCTGGCTAAGTGGGCAGTCAAACATGACGTCTACTCAGACAATGTGCGCTGGCTGGTTCAGGTGCCTCGTCTCTTGTAAGTCTCAGTTGTTTTTTTGTTGTTTTTTAAAGCAGATTAAAGTTGGTTGCAAACATATGGAATTTCTTCCGTTGTGCTTGTGTTTGCATTATGATTGTAGAACCTACGTCCTTGAAAAAGGATTATGTAATAAAAAAAATGGTTAGCATGACATTGCAATCCATAGCAAAATAAGTCTGACCAGTTCCACCTCTGTCTCCACAGTGATGTGTACCACACCAAGAAACAACTGTCCAACTTTCAGGAGATGTTGGAAAATATCTTCATGCCACTGTTTGAGGCCACCATCAACCCCAGCAGCCACCCTGAGCTACACCTTTTCCTTCAGCATGTGAGTATTACAAAGACAAAGTGTTAGGACCCAGAGAACTGTGGAAGTTCTGTGTTTTACTGAAGACCAGTGTATCATTACTGTGAATCTTTGTTGTAGTTGGTGGGATTTGACAGTGTCGATGATGAGTCCAAACCAGAGCACCACATCTTTAACTTGGACAGTCCACTTCCTGCCAACTGGACGGAAGAGGACAACCCTCCTTACTCTTACTACCTCTACTACATGTATGCCAACATGACTGTGCTCAACCACCTACGCAGGTATGAGCCATACCGTATGACACACAAGTTGACCAAAAGGTTGCCATAAAAATCCACCCTCGTCACTTTATAGCAATACTGCCCTGGGCATCATTCTGTGAAAAATAAATAGAAAACTAGACTTAATGTACCAATGGTACTATACTAAATGCATGTATTGTTATTTAGTACTACACAGAACTTCTACACAATAGCTTTACTTATATAATACTATATCTGACAACTCCCCTTCATAGGAGACGGAACTTCAACACGTTTGTGCTCCGCCCCCACTGTGGGGAGGCGGGCCCGATCCATCACCTGGTCTCTGGCTTCATGCTGTCTGAGAACATCTCGCATGGTCTCCTGCTGAGAAAGGTAAGAGCAATACTGCAGCACCCCCTTGCAAGCATCTAAGTGGAATGAGTCCAACTGTTTTCAGTGAGGGCGGCGGGACCACATGGTTGGGGCTTGATGTTGACCTCCTGTGTTCTGTGGACATTTCCAGGCTCCAGTGCTGCAGTATCTGTACTATCTGGCCCAGATTGGCATTGCCATGTCCCCTCTCAGCAACAACAGCCTCTTCCTCAGTTACCACCGCAACCCTCTGCCAGAGTACCTCTCCCGAGGCCTCATGGTGTCCTTATCCACCGATGACCCCCTCCAGTTCCACTTCACAAAGGTCGCCTTCTCAGCATCTCTTTTAAATAAGATGAACATTCGTGTTGGGCTGAAAATAAAAAACAAGGTTTTGTAAGAGTACACTAGCAGTATGGTTTGAACAAGATTTAACTTAAGTGTGCGTGTGCCTGTGTCTGTCTGTGCCTGTGTCTGTGGTCCATGCTGCAGGAACCCCTGATGGAGGAGTACAGCATCGCTGCGCAGGTGTGGAAGCTGAGCTCATGTGACATGTGTGAGCTGGCCAGGAACAGCGTACTGATGAGCGGCTTTACCCCCCAGGTGCACATTCCCCCTCCTCAACCCACACACCATGTATATGTATAATATATGTATGTATGTATATATATTTATAATTTGATTCCACTTTACAAGTCAAGTTTCATTAGGAATCAAATTTTCTGAATAATCCAGTAGATTAAAGCAGTCCAGCAATCTATCATGAGTTTTTACAGGTTCAAGGGTACACGAACACACACACACACACACTCTGTCTACTTATTCGCTATTCCATGAATCACTTTCTTACACACACACACACACACACACACACACACATACTCTCTCTCTCTCTTGCTCTCTCCCTCTCCTCTCCCTCTCCTCTCCCTCTCTCTCTCTCTCTCACTTTGACTGAGCCAGATCTCCTCCTCTGCAGGTCAAAAGTTACTGGATGGGGCCAGACTACTTCAGGGAAGGGCAGGAGGGCAACGACATCCGTCGCACCAATGTCCCTGACATCCGCCTGGCCTACCGCTACGAGACCATGTGTGAGGAGTTGAACCTCATCACCCAGGCCATACGTACGGAGGAACTCGAGACCATAGTGGAGGAAGGAACCCTCTCCATGGGCCCTGCACCAGGGGGCCAGTAAAGATGATTATTAAGTGAACACACATTCTCCTCATGGCTAATGAACGGAAGAGAAGGGCCAGTGTTCCACTGCATCTCTCCTGCAAAGGACCTCATGTGAATTTGTTATTGTAGTGCATCATGCAGTATGCGAGATCATCGACTTATCCCTTAAACATGTCTCCCAAAAGAAATGATTCTGTACCTAATTTTCTACTTTTTGCTTTTCATCCTTCATCCTGTCTTTTATTTTGTCATAGTCTTTTTGGTATGTTGTTGTGATTGTACTTTTGGACTTTATTAGATGATGTCTCTTCCTGAAAGAATGTTGTTGTTGCCAGGAATTTCCCTGTCAGTTTTTGACTAAATGTAAGTAATATTTATTTCTGAAGAAGAGCATACTGAGTGAATACATGTGTATACAACTGGTTTGAGCTTGTTTCGTAATGTGGGAGAAATGGAGAGTTGGTTTGAGAACAAGGTCAAGACGACAAAGCTTAGAACTGACATAAGAATATATTTTCTTGCAAAGAAAACTGTCAAAACATGTATACTGAAGGCAATAAAAATATAAATTTTATGTTTTGCAATAAAATATTTTTATTTGTTTCATGACATGCAGTAAGCTCTTGTGGATTAGATTTGAGGTATATGTTCATGAGCAAATGTAAAGTGGGGTGGGATGATAGAATGTCACTAAGTAGTCTAAAGAGCCTATACTCTTAGACTCTAACCATATAACATGAGATGAGACAAAGCAAGGATAACAAAGAAAAACAGATTAAAACTAGTCCCTCACAGAGGCCCTATTTTTCACAGTGACAGTGGTCTGTAGAAACATGTTTGTGATGGGGACAACTGTGACTCTGGGCTCAGTCCAAATTAGTTCCTCAAATGAATGGTGACAAGCCCAGGAGTAAAGAAGAGTGTCCTCTCTAATTGACATGACAAACAGTGGCTAAAGTGGGCTAAAGATGAATAGCAACAATGAAATAATGGTGAAAGAGAAATGGGATGTTGGTCACTTGCTATCTCATTACTTTTTTCTTAGTTATTTGCAAGGGCCTTGAAAAAATAAATAAAAGCAATTAACTCAAGCGGGTTCAGTGAATGACAAAATTGCAAAGGTGGGCGACAAGAAAGAGTGAAACTAGGCTTTTTTGAAGAACAAACATGTATTGTGTAGGCATTAGGCAGCAATTAATGCAGTGGAAGCTACACTGCAATGTGTAAAAAAAAGATTCTAGTCCGCAGCAGGGTTTCTTGTGTGCACGCAAATTCAATGGTTATGGTTATGGGATTTGGCAGACACTTTTGTCCAAAGCGACATACAAATAACAACAATACAATAGTTACATTTAACAGTGAACAATTTTAAATGTTGGTAAGTAATAATAAACAACAATGTCACAAATGACACCAATCATAACTTTAACCCTAACCCATGGAACAGTTGGCAAGTGGGACAATATGCAGGTGGCAGGGGACAGTGACGTGGGACAGTAGGAAAGTGGCACAAGACAGTATAGGAGAAAGGCCCATGGCATGGGACAGTAGGCGAGTGGCGTGGGACAGTATAGGAGGAAATAGGCGAATGGTGTGGGACAGTAGGCAAGTGGTACAAGACAGTAGGCGAGTGGCACAGGAAAGGAAATAGAGACAATAGGCAAGTGGCGAATGTCATGGGACAGTAAGAGCAATCCTTTGACATAATAAAAGCAGACGTCTTTTCTGCAGATCCATACTTTCATTATTATTCTATACTTAACAAATAGTCACTCTCAAAGGTACTTGAGTTCAGCTGTGATTTATATCATAAGTAAATAACTTATGATTATTATAGTGTATGGTATATTTGTTGATCCTCTGTGATGTTCCCAAGGTTGGATCAGCCACCACCATGATTAATTCATTATTTCTGAATAGTTAGTATGCATTGTACAGTTGTTACAGCCATTCTCATCATCCAACTGTTTAAAACAAAGATAAACAAAGAATAAAGCTGCAAGCAGCAATGAGGGGACCAAGCAGATAAGCTGGAGTTGCCATGGCAACTCAATGCTGTTACATCAGACATATGACTGTAAACAGACACAGCAAGATTCATGTCTAGCAATCAAAGATTGGATGAGATGTAAGGTCAGTTCCTGTTTGGCGGCTTAGCCGACAAATTCGATTGGCTGTGATGGGCGAATGCTTTTGAATATTGCTTCAGAAACTCAAGACATATGTAAAACTCAGTCTGAAGATCGTCTGTGCCAAGTTTCATGCCGAACAGACAAAATCTATGACCTGTGAAAATGTTTGTCCATTTCGGACAAAATTCAAGGTGGCTGCAAATTCACATGTTGGCTTGTGTTGGCCCTCCCAAAGTATAACCAGACACCACTAGTAAGTTTTAATTCCAAACACATTAACAGCTACAGACCAAAATGCATTTTTGCTGATCATAGCGACCCATAAAGGTCACCAAATTTCTTGTGCGTCCTCCTGATGGGGTCATGAGTACAAGTCTCAAGTTTGGTTATGATACATGAAAGGATTGCTGAAATAAGCTCACTTCCTGTTTGGCGGCTTCGCTGTCAATTTTGATTGGCTGTTATGGGCAAATGCTTTAAAAAATCAATAAGCAATGGGATAACTTTTGTGAGGCTTGGTCTGAAGATCATCTGTGCCAAGTTTCCTGAAAATCGGACAAACTTTGTGACCTGTGAAAACTTTTTGGTGTTTTGATAAAATCCAATATGGCGGAAAATCCATTATGGCAGAAATTTACTCATTTATGAAAATCGGGCAAACGGGTCAAAAGTTATGCTATTTTCTAACCCGACTACTAACCATGAGTATTATTAAAGATACAATTATGCCTGTCCTGCTTTTTTAGCATATTCATTTGTAAAAACCTGTGTATAAACAAGAATAAGATGACCCTTTTTTTACAGCTTAGCCTATTTGAAGCATTTAAGGCATCCTTTAGTTAAAATGTAGCAGACTCAATTCTCTTTAGTCCAATAAATGTTTTGGATATATGGCCGTTTAGCCTACAAGTGGGTTGTATGGGGGATTATGAAATACATTCATGGAAACAATGCAGTAGTGTCATCTTATTTTATTGGGCTGCTTAGTATAGGTCCTGTATCAAGATTGTTGATATCAATTAATAGCCAGTTAAAATAAGCTTCAATAAGACTATCACTGAATCATGATAGCCCACTCTGTAACATTTGGTATGTGATTATATACTGTATGTCGTTCTTAATGATTAGCTAAAGGAAAACCTTGACAATAGCAAAAAGTTCAGAAATACCATCTGTTGATACAAAACACACCTTTCAGTCATTTTCATCCTGAAATTGGCATTACATTTTAAAACTACACCACTTCAACACATTAGGCTACATTAAAAATATTTTACTTTAGGAAGTGTGTAGGAGTCCAGTCTGAATGCTAGCCTACACCTTTATATTAACTGACCTGTGCCAGTAGCATTTCGAAAAGGGCAAAGGGGAAGGGGGACTTCACCTCTATGGTAGCCTGTAAGAGTAAACTTATTTCTCTAAGGACTTTATTATGTCTGAGATGTGAAGCCATATAGCATTATAAATACTAAAGGTGATGACTTTGTACCCAAGATTGTATTTTATTGGTGGGCAAATTATGATAAATTAAACTTTATTTCAGGTTACATCGCAAACGCGGTTTCCCTTGATTGGTTAATATTTTTATATGGTTATGGTTATGGTTACGCTTTTGTCCAAAGCAAATCGACATACTGTACAAATACAAAACAATATAATACTTAAATTTAACAGGGAACAAAATGAAGATGTTGGTCAGACTATAATAAGGAGAATAGCAATAATAAACAACAATGTCAATTCAATCAATAGCTTAATGAAATAAAGAATGAAAATGAGGGCAAAAAGCAATAATAAACAATAATGTCCATTCAATCAATAATATAAAAACAATAACATGGTAAGACTACATTAAGGAGAATATCAATAATAAACAACAATGTCAAATTAATCAACAGCCTAATGTAAATAAAACAATATTATACAAACCATAACGCATAAGAAGCGCATGTTGAACAGATATGCCTTTACCCAAAACTATCACTATCAGGAATGGAGAGCACTGGGCAACTCATTCCACCAACATGGAACCACAACTGAAGTTATATGCTCAGAGAAGTTAAGTCAGTTATCAATTACAACGCCCAAGTTACGTGCCAATCTAGTTGGGGTCAGTGAAGTTGAGTCAAGCTGGATATTAATCTGTTGGTGAATAGCTGTTTTAGCTGGAAACAAACTCAGTTTTTGAGAGATTAAGCTGAAGGTGCCAATCTTTCATCCAGGCTTAAATATCCTTAAGGCATGCAGAAATCCGATGGGAAACGCTAGTCATCAGGTGGGAAAGATAGGTAAAGTTGAGTGTCGTCTGCATAACAGTGATAGTCAAATCCATGGGAGCGAATGGTCTCATCTAAGGAAGTGGTGTAAATAGAGAAAAGTATAGGGGCCCTAATACTGATCCCTGAGGCACACCTGTGGTGAGGACATGAGACTTTGATACCTGTCCCGGCCAAGACACGTATAATGTTATAGCCTAATGTCACAGTCGGGCATGATTTATTGTATAAGTTTTGAATGTTATGTGATGTTTGGTTATGTCGCTTTTTTGGAGTGGGTGTGTCTATGTTGTGCCAATTGACTGTCATGTCGGCCCTGGACTGCTGCAGACTATTACGCAGTAATATTACCAATATTATGATTGGACTGGGGACTCACGAGTTGATTGCTTATTGAAGCAATTAGGAGGGAAATGCTTTTTAGGGCAGCGGAGGTCGGGAGCAGAGAGGTGGCTTACCTGACGACTCAAGGGAAGTTATTGTGACCTTTATTTACTGTGGTGAAACTGATCTCCTGTGTGAATACCTTGAAAGTGAAGTAGGGGCATTTTTGATGTGTATGGGGCAGGGTAAAGTAACTCATTGGGTAAAGTAAGGGTAAAGTAACTCATTGGGATATTCTGTTCAGCCTGGGCCTTGGGAGGAGGGGCAGTTGCCTAGAATGTCTGTCCTGGTTTAGCTACTCTACCCACCTGCCTGTCCTTTTATTGTGTGTTGGACCATGCATGCTCTCGGTACAATAAAATAATATTGGCAATATTATCACAGTGTGGTATTGTGTCTCTGAGAGGTCCGAATCTGTCATTGGTGGAGTTTAAGGCCACGACACTAACATTAACTAGCTGACAAGATTGTCACTAGCTTTCAATGGCTTAGATGCCAAAGAATGCATGAGATAACAACCAGTTATCTTATCTATCTGACTTTATATCCTCAACTTTATTCATTCTACCTAATGGGGAAACGGTAGAGGTGACTTGCAAATTTGTGTCTGAAGTAACCTAATAATTTCAACACTGTACCTCAGTGACATAAATCTACTGCGCACCAAGTTAACCTAAATTCTATTGTTTCTGGGGCTCGCTCACGTTGGGCTTGTAGTCAAGGCCGTTTTCTGTTATAGACCATCAGCAGGAGGGATGTTGTTGATGCTTCAGAAATCAGTGTATATCCATTTTAAAAAACATTCATTATAAACTTGTTTACCCGTGTGACTAATCTTTGATGCTTCCTGCTGACTGCCGCAAGAGGATTGTTCACTGACACCATAATGCAGTGTGATATGGATAAACTGTATTGCGCAGGCCAGGTTCAACAATATGGCAAGAACCACACGCAGTCAGCAGATCGGGTGTAGTGTAGTAATTGGTTCAGTCCCTGCCACATTCTTGAAATGTATCTTTCTAAAATCGAAAACGGCAGCAATCGTTGTTTTGTTTTTTGTTTTGTTTTTTATACTTTTCATTGAACGAAGCTGGGGGGGCCAGCAGGGTGGTCAAGCTTTGACCAGTGGTGGCCGTGGCCCCACCCCTGGCCACCACGTAGCTCCACCCCTGTATAGACTGTATGGTCCCCTGTATTATTCCACCCCTGTATGGTGGAATAATAATAATAGGAAAACGTACAAACACAATGGGTGCCTATGCAGCTTTGCTCATCATTACTCATTGCCAGACCATTCAAATTGTGCTCTTGCGAGAACTCTGGATTTCCAGGGTAATTAACAGGTTCAAACTGTTGTTTGAGAGCATACCTTAATTGGTGGAGTTTTGAGCAAGACTGTCATTTGCATTACCACAAAATTGTCTTAGTGAAAGTGCACCTGGCATACATTCACGTCAAAAACAAACTCCATTTTACACCACTGACAATGTTCAAAATAGAATGACACTTCTGTGGTGAGGTTGTCCACAGACAAATCAAAGTATTGTTAATGTTTATAAAAAATAAAAAAAACAGGTAGCCTATATAAAATAGGAAAATGGAGAAAAACTGAGGGGCTCATAGGGCCACATTTTCATTTCCAGATTATCAAATAAAATCTAGTGAGATGATATGAAGGAAGTCCACCTTGCAGCAATAAAACAACTTGATTCACTGGTCACCAGTGTTTGCGTGCATTTGCAAGAGAAAGTTAAAGCTGAAAAAATGTGGTCAGTTTTAAATGCACAGAGATGGTAACCTGCCTTATGTCCTCGGTATTCATGTAGGTAGAAAGTACCCTAAATCACTCAGACATGTTTTGTGAGAACAGGGTCTTTAGTCATTTAAGTCATTGTCATTGTATTCGAGTAGAGTGGTACCAAACAAGTGTAGGCCTATGAGTAAGCTACTCCCATTGTATACTCAGACCAAATGCATAGAGAAGGATACTTTTTTAAAAAGCACCACACCCACAAGACAGCCGATTGGCTGTCATTCTGTCGAGGTGGTTAGGCTACTCCTATTAACAGGTTCAAACTGTTGTTTGAGAGCATACCTTAATTGGTGGAGTTTTGAGCAAGACTGTCATTTGCATTACCACAAAATTGTCTTAGTGAAAGTGCACCTGGCATACATTCACGTCAAAAACAAACTCCATTTTACACCACTGACAATGTTCAAAATAGAATGACACTTCTGTGGTGAGGTTGTCCACAGACAAATCAAAGTATTGTTAATGTTTATAAAAAATAAAAAAAACAGGTAGCCTATATAAAATAGGAAAATGGAGAAAAACTGAGGGGCTCATAGGGCAACATTTTCATTTCCAGATTATCAAATAAAATCTAGTGAGATGATATGAAGGAAGTCCACCTTGCAGCAATAAAACAACTTGATTCACTGGTCACCACAGTGTTTGCGTGCATTTGCAAGAGAAAGTTAAAGCTGAAAAAATGTGGTCAGTTTTAAATGCACAGAGATGGTAACCTGCCTTATGTCCTCGGTATTCATGTAGGTAGAAAGTACCCTAAATCACTCAGACATGTTTTGTGAGAACAGGGTCTTTAGTCATTTAAGTCATTGTCATTGTATTCGAGTAGAGTGGTACCAAACAAGTGTAGGCCTATGAGTAAGCTACTCCCATTGTATACTCAGACCAAATGCATAGAGAAGGATACTTTTTTAAAAAGCACCACACCCACAAGACAGCCGATTGGCTGTCATTCTGTCGAGGTGGTTAGGCTACTCCTACTCCCTATGAATGAACACCTTGGTCGTGCAACTTCAGTGTCTGTGTGCTTGAATAGCCAGTTAAGCTACGCTGAAATTTCAACAAAATATAACAACTGTAACAAGATGGCAATGATTCTGGCATACTGGGATATCAGAGGGGTAAGAAATGATTATAATAGGCCTAGTAAAATGTTCAAAACGGTACTTTTAGGCAATTGTAATTATAATCCAAGAGACAACTAGGCGAAATCAAACAGTGGAGTTCTGGTAGTTTCGGTTCATTTGTGATGGCCATCCTGTATGTTTTTTATGTGAAACTTAATCGTAGCCTACATTGTGAAAGGTTACTTTGAAAAGACATAAAGAGTAGCCTATGTTTAGACTTTACTGGCTTTCACTGCACATTCAGGAACCACCACTGGTGTTATGAACAAAGCCAAAATATTGCATAACGCGCGGCGGCACCCCGGTAGGCTAATGCACCGCGTTTCAGTTTGCAACAAAGGATCCGACAAAGAATGTTTGAAACCGTGGCTTAGGCCTACTCGAATATTTCTGGCATCTTCTTGACACCCTATGGTGTGCATGGAGAAATTGTGCTTGGGTTTTATAGGCTTGATTTCTGTTTTCAAATCAACCAGCCTGCTTGATTTTCCACGAGCGACCATGCGGTAGGCTACAGAAACGCCCGTTATCCTCTGACTGTGTTATAAATTCGGTATGTCTTATTACAGCTCGCTCAGCCAATCCGCCTGCTGTTGGAGTACACAGAGACGAAATATGAGGATAAACTCTACGCTTGCGGGGAAGGTAGGAATGATCTTTGACAGTTGACTTGCTGTCAACTCAGTTCCGTCAGTGAAACCTGGATAGCCTATTTCATTGTTTTATTATAGTATAGGCCAGGGGTGGGCAAACTTTTTGGCTCAAGGGCCACATTAGGTTTTGAAAATTGGCCGGCGGGCCACACAACCCCCCCCACACACCACACGCCTAAAAAAAAACATTTTTTATAGCCTATAATTTAGAATGAAAAGTATTTGTTTTAAAATACTGCTAATTTGTTTTAAAAATACTGCTAATTTTATGCTGTTTAACAAATGTATAAATTGTACACTATCGCTTTAAGACAGTCGCTTTAATTCACGTTTATTTCTCAATGATCTTCTGCCTGCTCCACTATGGCTAGTGCTGTACCTACGGCTGGGCCCTCTCACAGTTTTTAAATGGTCAGTAGTGGGAACTACTGTTGCCTTCATGATTTCCTTTTAAAACTTTCTTATAAGGAGATATCAATTATCACAAGCCAGCTGGAACCTGCGGCTCTCTCTCCCTCTCCCTCTCGTGAGTGCAGACGCGTTCCCAATTAAATGGATTGCATATGTTCACGTTAGATCTGCTGCAAAGGAGATAACTAAGAGTTAACTTAGTTTAACATGATGTTATCTCTATTTAACATGATGTTTTGACATTGACATTGTAAACGTTATCTAAGGAGAGTGAAAAGCAGTTTGCAGTAAAGCTAACCAAAGTCTATCGCAGGAAAAAAATAGCGAGCAGCCTGATAACTAGCCTAAATGAAATGCTCGGCGGGCCGGATGAAAGTGCTTGGCGGGCCGGATCCGGCCCGCGGGCCGTAGTTTGCCCATCCCTGGTATAGGCCTATGCCGTGTCCATAAAGTGTAGGCTTATACTTGGACCTTGAACTAGTAAAAATCAAAGCAAAGAGACAGCCTGCTGATTCACCAGGGGCAGGGGCAAGAGGTTACCCTGGAAATCCAGAGTTCGCTGGAGAGCACAATTTGAATTGTCTCTGCCAGACACTCTGGCAATGAGTAATGATGGCCTAGAAATCTAGACGCACCCTAGCGGCAGCAAATTTAATCTGTTGGCTTGCAAGCTGGAAAAATTAAACTTCAATGAGGCCAATCACATTGTGTATAGAGTCGGTGGGAAGGCTTATAATGATGGCAGAGTTGCCACGGTTCCGTGTGAATTCCCTGCTACTTGAAAACAAAGAAGATGGATGCTGCTGCTGGCGAACAGCTCGACACAAGCCTTTTTTAAGTTGCCAAAAGTTTGATCAACTAGCCAACTAGCTCCGCTGGTGGGAAAATGCATGGGACTCATGAGTTGTATCGCTATCCAATTGCGTGCAGAGGGAATTTGAAAGACAAACGTTTATCCCGCCCCTCCGATTGAGCACTGCGAATGGTGAGTTCCCAGACCCTACATCTTGATGTGGGTCTGGCTTGTCAGGCTAGAGTAATGATACACTCTGGCAATGAGTAATGATGCACATTACGGTGTATCTGATATAGGCGGCCCAGAGGCGAGCTAAACAGATGACGACAATGCTCCAAAGAATCAGTCAGTAACCGTTGGTCGTAGTGTTATCCAATTGCGTCGAAGTCCGGAATCAGTCGGTAAACATTGGTTGTAGTGTTATCCAATTGCGCAGTGAGCTTTTCAAATGCATGCTTGGTGCCGCCCCTCGAGTTGGGCCATTTTCGTTATTCGTGGCCAGACCCTTAATCTTTCTAGATTACCAGGGTCTGGATTTTCCAGACTAGCAAGAGGTGACTGGTGCAAGAGATTGATGCCTGAGTATTCTGTTGTTTGTCTTCTCACACAGCTCCCAATTATGACAAAAGTTGTTGGTTTGACGAGAAGTCCAAACTTGGGATGGATTTCCCCAATGTAAGTAGCCTACCTTACTGGTGCATGTTATGTACATGCTTGGAAGAGGTATAACCGGCCAAGTTCATTAACAGCCATTTTCTGTGCCAGTTGCCTTATCTTGTGGACGGAGACAGGAAAATAGTCCAAAGCAATGCCATCATGAGATACATTGCTCGAAAACATAACCTTTGTAAGTACTCACTGGCAATCTAATCACTCACAATTGTTTGTTTTTCCATGGAAGATGAAATCAACATGTTACTTGTGGCCCTTGTGTTTGAAATGATAATTCTACACCTACATATTTCTATAATAGGTGGAGAGACGGAGGATGAGAAGGTTCGGGTGGACATCATTGAAAATCAGGCAATGGACTTCCGTAATGGCTTTGTCATGCTCTGCTATACAGAATATGTGAGTTGACATGTGTGGAAACCGATTACATGTGTGGACTAATATGAACTGTCTCAGCTTGTTGAGACCACAATAAGGCACAAAATGCTTCTACTGCTGAAGTGCAATATTTATTCCTAGGAATTATGTCCATTTCCTGATGATGTTTGACCTTTTCTCTGTAAACTCTTATGCAGGATAAAATGAAGCCTGGATACTTGAAAAAACTCCCTGACACCCTGAAGCTATTCTCTGAGTTTTTGGGAGAAAGGAAATGGTTTGCTGGAGATAAGGTAATCTATACAAAAGCAGCTTTGTGTAAAGTTTTAATAATGTTAAAATGAATAAGTAGATGGCAGTTCTTTGACAGGTCTTTACAGTTTTGTACAACTGTTTACACACATTTTCAAAACTCTGTCTATTTTTGAAAACTACACACAAACCTCACTATTGCTCACGCAAAATGACTCAAGTCTCCAGCAAAATGACACAGCATTCAAAATGTCATAAACGCATCTCTAAAGCAAGCATTCACCTCACAATATAAACGTTTTGTCATAATATGATATTTTGGATACATCATGTACACACCGTTGCTCAAAACCTAAAGCTTTTCTGTCTTTCATGGGCTTATATGTTAGAGCTTAAATTGTGCCCAAAAAATCCAGATTGACCCGTGCACGTTCTGTTTGAGCCCGAGTTGGGAAGCTAAGCTTTGTTATATGTATATTTCCAAGAGTGCAAGTCATCTACAGAGAGTTGAAATACACAATAAACACAAAAGCAATTAGTGTTTCATGAAATTGAAAACTCAAAAGCTGATAATTAGTGTATGGTTTTACAGATTTGGTGTGGGGTTACTGTGTTTGAGTGACGGGTTTTAAAAAATTATGTAACAAGTAAAGATTTGGTGTGTAAACAGTTGAAAAAGAAACTGTAATAGCTTTTGTCAGTCTCCAGTGTATTGTGCCCATCTAAATGCCAATTAGCTCATAAACCTGTCAGTGGATATTTTAAAAGCATCAACTTTGCAAGACATATTCAATATTATGGTAAATAATTTGATTAGAAAAGGAATATTTGAAAGACAATACATCTCTGGCTTCTACATTGAATTAGGATTTGCCAAATACACAAGAATTAAATAAAAGCATGTACTTGTCAAGTATACATATACAATCAGGTGGAGGGCTATTGCAGTCCTTATCTGTTTACATTCTCTGCATATGAACATACTGTATGTTTGATTGGCATTTCATGAAATTGAAGACTATCAGCACTTCCCAGTTGATGTCTTTTAACCATAATGAAAATAGATTTGTCTACAATCTGTGCAGTACATTATGTATGTATGTGTAGTATTGTGATTCCTCTACTCATGCACAACATGTCATCTTTGCCATTCACTCAGATTACCTTTGTGGACTTTCTCATGTATGAGCTCTTGGATCAACACCGTATGTTTGAGCCCAAAAGCCTGGATGAGTTCAAGAACCTTAAGGAGTTTCTGGACCATTTTGAGGTGACTGCTGCATTTTGATGTCTTGTTTCTGTTACCAGCGAATTTTGTGAACAGATATTTTTTGTTTATTGTCTATAACATGACTTTGTTCTTGTTACTCACAACAGGGGCTTGAAAAGATAGCAGCCTACATGAAATCAAGCAGGTTCATCAAGACCCCAGTGAACAATAAAATGGCGAAGTGGGGCAACAACAAAGAGTGAAACTGTACTTTGAAAAACAAACATGTCTTGTGAAGACATCCCTGTAGTGGAAGCTCATAGGTGGTACAAAAAACATTTCCATAGTATTCATGTAGCATAGAATTTTATTTTTATTTTCTACGGACATGTTTTGTCCATACAGTGCTGTTTTAAGTTCCAGTGTTTTATGGGGTCTTCAGAAGACGAGTAGTGTTTTCTAATTTGTTGTCCAGGTCTAAGGCCAATTTATGTTCTGCTTCAAAGAATGAGAATGAGCACTTAATTTTGTCATGTTTATATTCTGAAATTTGTATTGTGAAACAATAACTGCAAGAGCAATCCTTTGACTTAATAAAAGTGGAAGTCTTTTCAGCAGATGCTTCCTTTCATCTATGGACACCCATACCTAACAAATAGTTACTTGCAAAGCTATTTGAGGTCAGCTGCTTGGAGACATCACTTAAATTATTTTGATATATCACAAGTGAATAACAGTGATTATTATGGTATGGTATCTGTTGCTCTTCTGTGGTGTTCCCAATGCTGGATCTGCCAGCATCATGATTAATTAATTATAGTTCTGACTAGCTAGTATCCACTGTAGGTGTTATAGCCATTCTCATCTTTCAATGACTTTATGGAAGAACACCAAAGAAACCTGCAATGGATAAACTATGGATTTCAATCCATGTACAATATACAGTAGTTTCATGCATAGAGTCAAGAGGTTGTGCGTGTCCCTGCATGGTTACCCTGTCAGCTATTAATGCTGTGGTGGTGGGAAGCATTTGTGTGCCAAATTAATTATCTTAACACATTTTCTCAGGCTAAGAGATTAACTTTAACTTTCTCTCACAAACACATACACACACACAAACCTCTGTGGTGACCAGTGAATAAAGTTGTTTTATTGCTGCGAGGTGGACTTATATCATCTCACTAGATTTGATTTGATCATCTGGAAATGAAAATGTTCCCCATATGAACCCCTCAGTTTTCTCCATTTTCGTATTGTATATATCATACTCCAGGGGCATCACTAGACCCTTTTTACTGGGGCATGTGCCCAGTAGAGTATAGGAGTCTAGTGACACCCCTGTCATACTCCAAATTTAAGTTGGAGTTAACAAATAGGCTACATAGCCATTTGTATTAAGGTACCCTAACACAAATGTTCTCTCTTGCACAGACCAAAGTTTAGCCTACTGTAGCATTTTCAGGTAGTCACTTGGCTTGTTGGATATGGACAGACAGGGATGGGCAAAAATAGATCAACATTTTAAAGTGAAATATCAAATACCCTAATTTTAAGTCTATTAAAATAAACAACAAAATATGCCAGGCATCAAAATAAAATACTGTATTTTTGATTAAGTGGACAGTGTTTGAGAGCAACAGCCTACGAGACATGCTATAAACCTACAGTCAACAGATCAACTATGCTGATCTGCCTGTTACATCTCAGCCTAAATACTGTAGCCTATCAGATGCACTCAAAATGTCACAACTGAACTTGTCAAGTGGTACAAAGTGGAGACAAGTCTCTGAAACTATCAATGCATGCCCAGATGGCTTGATATCGCACTGTGTAATCACCCTTTAAAGGTGCCATGTGTAATGTCCGCCAAAAAATCAATTCATACTCCACATTCCATAAAAGATGGGGGCAGTATACCTCCAGAAAGTGAGTTGGTCTACCCTAGAGTAACAACCGAGAAACGTGTATTGCAGTTTGGCTGGTGGTTATGTTGCCTGCATACCGCCTCCCATGGCCGAAACTGGTGTTATGACACCTGTCGGGCTGTGGCTAGTAATTTAGCATGCTAATTCAGGTTGATATCTCTGCAGCACTATACCTTGTCATTTTTAAAATGACATCATCGCCCTAATTTCTTCTCATTCTTTTGATGCGTGTAGCTCATTTTTTGGATATTTTTACCTCAATTCTTACACATGGCACCTTTAAGTGCTGAATGGTGTTATATTACATTGTATTATATTGTATTGGCGCAAAGGGGGGTAAATATGAATTTTTCCATCATGTTGCTTTTGGTGATACATGGGGGCAACTTTTTGAGCAATATTGCAGGGCAACCACGTAACCTGTTGCATGTGTTTCCAAAATACACACCTATAAAGTATTTTGATACAAAATACAAAGTCATTTTCTTCAACCCAATAAAATACAAATGACAAATACTTTTTTGTATTTAAAATATATATTTTATTTTATGTATCATGAATGAATGCATGAATACTGTGGACAGAGGGCTAACAGGATTAGTTTTACAGTTAGCTAAGTAAATCTTCTAGCAAGAATGGGTGGCTCAGTAAAACACAGGCACCCTCAACCCCAGTATGCCGTCACTGTTGAGCCTGCACATCTAACGTAACCGACTCCAAACAGCGTTACTGCCTCAGGGCAGCAAACTTCCATCTCCCACAAAATCCAGACACATTGGCCTCCAGCTCCACTGTATTCACCTCTGACAAAAATATGGGTAGTCCATCCCAGAAAAAAATCATTAAAAGACAAAACCAGATTCGACCCCATGGATCCCGGATTATTTGTTTTCATGATTTCAGCACATAGGGCATTAAAGGTTAAATACCTCTAATTTCAAGCTGAGTACAAATATCAAATGCAAATCAACTCAAATAAGATGTACTAAAAATACAGTTTGCTGTGTAATAGTTATTCAGACAGTACTTCATGCATTCAAATTTTGAAAATGTTGTGTCAATTGTATGTCAATTAATGAATTTCTGTATTTCAGATATTGCTGTAATAGTCTGTGAGCCATAGAGTCAGACCTGGTTTTGTCGGTTAAATTTTTTGTTTGTTTGTTTAATCATGTGGACTTGGGGTGGCTCTTTAGATTATATATTAATATATGAAATTGTCCAAGGGATATCACCGGGTACTCTCCTAAATCTTAGAGCTACCCCCTAGTCTAAAAGATTCAGCTTAAAAAAAAAAAAAACAACAAAACCAGGTCTGACCCCATTGCTGCCCAACTATCAAAAACATCACATATGAATGGGAATCAGAGCACAGGAGGATAATGTTATGTTATAGTAGTTTATATGGGATAAATATAGATTGTATAATATAAAGGAGAGGCAAAACTATTCTACATTACCTAATTACTAACAACAAAATATTGGAAATAGATAGATGAGGGAAAAGAAATAAAAGAAAAAGATATGTTTATGTCACGGTCTCGCGAGGTACCTGGATGTGCCGGCAAGGAAGAGATGAGGCAAGACAAAATAGTAAAGAAAAGTACAAGAGGAGTCAGGACGGAGCGAGTTGGAGGTGGATAACGGGTGAAAGGAAAGGGGAGAAATTAAGAGATGAAGTTGAAGTTTAAGAACTAAGAACAATTTACATACTGTATACATCATGATTTCAGGTCTAATTCTTGTCAAGTTGGTTAAATGTTCTCATTTCTAGAGCTAAAATTGCAAAGTGGGCCTACAAGAAAGAGTGAAACTGTGGGTCAATTTTGAAGAACAAACATGTCTTATGTAGGCATCCATTTACTGCAGTAAAATCTACTGAGCCCCTATAAGGGGACAAAGTTTCTGGTGTATAAGCAAACATTTCTGGTGAGCACTTAAAATTCCCTGGTGCGCACACAAAAGTTTCTGGTGAAAAATGTTTTGCACATGTCCTTAAGAACAGGCTCTGTAGTCATTTACGTCATTGTCATTTTATTTGAGTAGAATGGTACCAAACTTAATTTCAGGAAAGTGTAGGCCTAAGTAAGCTACAGTAGGCTACTCCCATTTTATACACACTCAAACCAAATGCATTTTGAATGCATATATGGCCCAGGCCTACAATTTATAAATAACCCCACCCACAAGACTGCCAATTGGCTGTCGCTGTCAAGCTGTTGAGGAGGTTACTCCTACTCCCTGTCAAATAAAACCTTGCTCATGCAAGATAGGGTGTGTGTGCTGGAATAGCCAGTTACTTAATGAAATTGCAACAAAATACAACTGTAACAAGATGGCAATGATTCTGGCATACTGGGATATCAGAGGGGTAAGAACTGACTATAAGTGTCAAATACATTTGGCAATTGTCCATTAATCCAAGAGACAACCAAATCAAACAGTGGAGTTTAAGTTTCATTTGTGGTAACCATGCTGTACTGTGTTTTTATATGAAATTTAACAATACATTGTGAAAAGTATACTTTGAAAAGACATAAAGAGCCTTTATGCTTCCAATGCACATGGCTTTGAACCACTCTGTTGATATGAAAACAGCCAAAAACATAATGCGCGGCACCCTGGTAATGCACTGTGTTTCAGTTTGCAACAGAGGATCCAACTTTTATTAAACTGTGGCTTTACATAGGCCTAACACTTATAAGTCTGTCATTTTCCTCAATTAAACCTGTCAGAGTATGGTGTGCATGGATAAATTGTCCTTGGGTGTATGACCTAGGCTTGATTTCTGCCAGCCTACTTAATATTCGACCAGTCCACGAGCAACCATGCTGTACAGAAATGCCCATTTTCAACTGTGTTAAACGTTGGGTATGTCTTAACAGCTCGCTCAGCCAATCCGCCTGCTGTTGGAGTACACAGGGACGAAATATGAGGATAAATTCTATGTTTGCGGCGAAGGTAGGAATGATCTTTGACAGTTGACTTGTAGTTCCACACAATGCCAATGATTTTATGATTGTATGCGACTACTGGTTGACTGTTGACCTTGATAAAGGTTGATGGTAATTTTGATACCATAGATTTAATAGAGACCCAGTCAGACCAATAGTATGAAAAATCAGGAACAGAGTTTATTTACAATGATGCGCATCAAGGGAGAGACAGCATGACTTCACCTAAAGATCCATCAGCTGCTCTAACTAGACAAGGAAATAGTTAGAGTTTAAGTATCCTTCCAGGCTGACGGGAGATGGCGTTGGTCATCCCATCTCACATGGACTAATCAGACCCTGATTAGTGGCAGCCTGGCAATCTGGAGCAGATAGCTACTGAAGCAGCCATGCAGAACAGTAAAACACTGCAAAGTCATAATGTTCCTGCTTATCTCTAAACACAGTCACACAGAGATATACACAGGGACAGTACAGATATCATACAGTCATTACATAGAATCATACTTTTAGTATCAAAGTGACCTACTAATGAGAAATGCAGAACATTAAACCACATATTGGAATATTGGACATAATGCAGAACATTAAACCATATATTGGAATATTGGACATAATGTTCTATTCCACTTTCTCTCAAGGTTGAATAAATATATTAAGAGATCAGAGTGTGCATCTACTCTGTCCATAAAGTGTACTTTAAGCCTTGAACCTCTGTAATTAGCGCCTGCTCACTATGAGCAAAGGTCAAAGCAAAGAGAAAGCCTTCTCATGCCTGTAGTTCACCAGGGGTAGGGGCAAGAAGTGACTGGTGCAAGAGATTGATACCTGAGTATTCTGTTGTTTTTCTTCTCACAGCTCCCAAGTATGACAAAAGTTGTTGGCTTGACAACAAGTTCAAACTTGGGATGGATTTCCCCAATGTAAGTAGCCTACCTTACTGGTGCATGTTTTGTGCATGCTTGGAAGAGGTATAACCTGCCAAGTTCATTAACATCCATTTTCTGTGCCAGTTGCCTTATCTTGTGGACGGAGACAGGAAAATAGTCCAAAGCAATGCCATCATGAGATACATTGCTCGAAAGCATAACCTTTGTAAGTACTCACTGGCAATCTTATCACTCACAATTGTTTGTTTTTCCATGGAAGATGAAGTAAACATGTTACTTGTGGCCCTTATGTTTCCAATGATAATTCTACACCTACATTTTTCTATAATAGGTGGAGAGACGGAGGATGAGAAGGTTCGGGTGGACATCCTTGAAAATCAGGCAATGGACTTCCGTAATGGCTTTGTCACGCTCTGCTATAATACAGACTATGTGAGTTGACATAGAGATGTGTGGAAACCGATTACATGTGTGGACTGATATTAACTGTCTCAGCTCAGCAGAGACCACAAGTAAAACACAAAATGCTTTTTTGCATTTTCATTGGTGACAAGTACTACTTCTGAAGTGATATAAATATTCCTATAAGGAGAAATTATTTCCATTCCTGATTTTGTTTGATCTTTTCTCTGTAACCTCTTTTTTAATGCAGGAGAAAATGAAGCCTGGATACTTGAAAAATCTCCCTGAAACCCTGAAACTATTCTCAGATTTTTTGGGAGACAGAAAATGGTTTGCTGGAGATAAGGTATAAACTATACAAAAGCAGCTTTGTGTAAAGTTGTAACAATGCTATTGGAACAAATAAGTAGATGGCAGTTATTTGACAGGTTTTTGTAATAGCATTTGTTAGTCTTCCATGTATTGTGGCTAAATCAGCTGATGGCCATACAAATGCATTAACAAAATATAAATTTGGGGCAATGTGATTGAGCTATGAAATGGCCCATCTAAATGCCATTTAGCTCATAAACTTGTCAATGGATATTTTAAAAGCATCAACTTCTCAGGATAGATTCAACATTAAGGTAAATTGTTTAATTAGAAAGGAACATTTTAAAGACAATACATCACTGGCTTCCACATTGAATTAGGATTCGCCAATAACACAAGAATTAAATAAATGCATGCCCTTGTCAGTTATAGTGAAAACATACATGTACAAGCAGGTTGAAGGATATTGCAGTCCTTATCTATTTACATTCTTTGCATATGAACATATGTTTGATTAGCTGTCATGAAATTAAACAATACTTAAGGATATCCAGTTGATGGAACTTGTGAAAAATGTAAATGATTAAGTGAAAATGAGATGAAAATGTGATGTCTTTTAACCATAGTGCAATGAAAATAGATTTTTCTACAATATCCATGTGCAGTACATTATCATTGTATTGGAATCCCTCTACTCACGCACAACATGTCATCTTTGCCATTCACTCAGATTACCTTTGTGGACTTTCTCATGTATGAGCTTTTGGATCAACACCGTATGTTTGAGCCCAAATGCCTGGATGCCTGGTTCAAGAACCTTAAGGTGTTTCTGGACAATTTTGAGGTGACTGCTGCATTGTGATGTCTTGTTTCTGTTACCAGCTAATTTTGTGTAGAGATATTTTTTGTTTATTGTCTATAACATGACTTTGTTCTTGTTACTCACAACAGGGGCTTGAAAAGATAGCAGCCTACATCAAATCAAGCAGGTTCATGAAGAACCCAGTGAATGGTAGAAGGGCGAAGTGGGGCAACAAGAAAGAGTGAAACTACTTTGAAAAACAAACATGTCCCATCACTGTAGTGGAAGCTCATAGGTGGCACAAAGAACATTTCCATACAGTTCCTATGATTTATTAGGTCTTCAGAAGACAAGTAATATTTTGTTATTTGTTGTCCTGGCCAATGAATGAGCACTTCATTTTGTCATGTTTATATTTGATCTTTTTTTTACTAAATATACAAACTGAAAATTGTATTGTGAAACAATAACTGCAAGAGCAATCAGTTGACTTGATAAAAGTCAATGTCTTTTCAGCAGATGCTTCCTTTCATTATTATTCTACATGGACACCCCTAACAAATAAAAGTCACTCACAAAGGTACTTGAGTTCAGCTGCTTGGAGACATGACTATGATTTTGATATATTACAACTGAATAACAGTGATTATTATGGTATGGTATCTGTTGCTCCTCTGTGGTGTCCCCAAGGCTGGATCAGCCAGCATCATGATTAATGCATTATAGTTCTGATTAGCTAGTATCCATTGTAGTTGTTGTAGTCATTCTCATCAGCCAACTGTAGAAAACAAAGATAAACAAAGATTAGAAGATAAACCAAAATTTGCGCCTCAAATGACTTGAGGGAAGAACCCCAAAGAAAACTGCAATGGTGAATGTCATTCTTATAGGAAACCCTGTTGTAAACTATGGATTTCAATCCATGCACCATGTACTATAATTTCAAAAAGTCATGCATGGAGTCAAGAGGTCATGTGTGTCCCTGCATGAGTACCACCCTGTCAGCTATTAATGCTGTTGTTGTGGGAAGCATTTGTGTGCCAAATTAATTCTCACCGCGAGAGAGGACTTGACAGCCTGCAGCTGGAAGAATACTCTGCCTCCTTCCTCTGGGCATACCATCCTAATCTCATCTCGCGTCATCTTCAGGAGCAGCTCTCCACTCAGCACGCCCAGTGTCCTCACGGTTCTGTTCACACAAATGCAGACCATGTCACTGAATACTTTTGCCTTCCATAGATATAATTCAAATGTATAGCAAATGTCATAGCTAAGCATGGGCGGATTATGAACTTTCGGGCCCCTGGGCCCAGATGTATTAAGGGCCCCCCACTAATTGTTGTATATGTGGAAGGGAGGGGGGGTTGGGGGTCCTCCCCCAGAATTTTTTTAATTTGTTTGATGTGATTTCCTGTATTCTGGTGCATTTTGGGGATGGCCAATACTAAATTCAATCAGATTCATAGCCTACATCCTGATTTGTTGATATTGAGGCAATGATTCCATGCAAAGGCTTGGGCTTCAGGGCCCCCTGACCCCTTGGGCCCCTGGGCCTGGGCCCGGTAGGCCCGTGCAGTAATCCATCCCTGTAGCTAAGTAAATAAGTGTTAATTATATAGCACATTTTTCAAGCACAGTGGGCAAAATGAAACATCTTACAGTTTAGAGAAGCCTTTGTATTCCAACCATCCCCTGACGTCTACAGGTTTGGACGACATACTTAGAGGAGCCCGCATCTCCTGAGGAAAAGATGAGAAAACTTAATGATGGAAAAACACTATGATAGTTACTTTGAAGTCATTATTAGTTAACATGAAGATATACATCTGAAAGCTTATTCAAAAGATATGAAATGCGGCACCATTATTGCTTTGGTAAAGAACAGCAGACTTTTCTCACCCTTTGTTCTTCCATAGGTTCCAGAACATTCTGGGGTACATGGCCCTCTTCATGTCTGATGTTGCGTACCTTCCACCACTGTTTGGATTTGTCTATCACCTATGAGCAATGCAAGCACATTCACATGTCACTACACATCTGTGGAAACATCTATGCCAAACATATTTCTCTGTTTTCTTGATAGATTTCTCATGATTAAACATGCTTTACTGTCAAAGAGTGATTGTGGATAAGAACTCTCACCTCGACCACATCGCCTTTCATAACACTCAACTCTTGGCTGTTCCTGGCCATGAAGTCGTAGATGACTTGCATATAAAGGGGAGCATCATTTGAACTACAAAATGCAAAAATAAATGTATTATTTATTTGTATTGTTTGTATATGTTGCTTGTATGCTTTTTAAGCTTAAAATGATAACAACATACATTTGCTATTGTCAGTTGCTTACCGTGGGGGTGGCGAATTCCATCCCATTTGGTTCTATGGGGTAAATTGAAATATTCACAACACCGATTTAGTCCTTGGTCTTGCTCGATGAACATCAAGGTATACACCATATGTACTCAGAATTAATCAGTACATTTTGGTTTCATTAGTATGAAGAATTCACATGCTACGTATTTGAGGGGTTTGATGAAATCGTCTGGATGTGTACCTGATCAGGGTGTTGCTGCATGTCATCCTTGGGAGGGAACCTCTGGCTCTGTCTCTGGCTGTTGCCTCTAGAGTCCCACTGGATCTGATTGCGGGGTGGGGGAGGCGCTGAGGGCTCCCAGCCATCATAGAACACAGGGGTGTAAGGAGGTATCTGGTCACTGTTCGGCCAGTTATTTCTAGGATGAAGTCAGAAATGTATGTGTAAAGACTTGACCTTGCTGGAGGCCGCAATCTAAAAGTTGAGTTCCATCAGTCTGAATATTTAATATCCCAACATACAACTAAAAACTCAAAATAACATCAATTTACAATGGCTGCAGCACCAGAAGCAAAGGCTCCAGTAGATACTGTAGAAGAACTCGAGGGAGAAGAAAGGAAACCTGAAACAAATCCAACCTCCTGCATGGCTAGTGCTAGCATTCACCACACAGGTCACACACAATCCACACACAATCCACAGTGCTAGCTGAGCTGGAGAAGCCAAAGACAGAAAATCAAGATGAACATAACTTGATTAAACTATCACTTATACTACACTGTGACTGGATAGAATGACTCCTCTTCTTATTTCAGTCCCTACTTATTCTAATACTTGTGGTCCACATTCCCGTTGCTTGGAAAAGGTATATCAAAATGTATTCTGGAAAGATATGAAGGAAGAACTGAAGAAAATCTTAAGCATTGACATCCCCTTGAACCACTATTTTTCCTAATGGAAAAAACACCTGAACACCTGTTATCCAATAACCAGTGTGGAGGCTATCCCATGAGCCTCTGTATGGCAATGTGTTCTTAATGTGTAGCAATTATCCAATGTCCAAACAATAAATGCGGCTGGATTTATTGCAAAGTTGAAGTTTGACATAAATCAAACCCAGTGCTGCTGGTGATATCAAAGGGTTTTGTATTGCTATATACTAGTGCAGTATGTTGCCATTTTGTTGGCTACAGCTACAGTAAGAACCGTATCTCCCCGCCATCCACCCCTTTTACCAGTTAATTAATGAACACCTGTGACTAACACCCAGTGTACTACACC
This sequence comes from Alosa pseudoharengus, assembly GCF_046254945.1. Lineage (NCBI taxonomy): Eukaryota > Metazoa > Chordata > Actinopteri > Clupeiformes > Clupeidae > Alosa > Alosa pseudoharengus. Next base: position 19,838,926 of record NW_027468881.1, read on the forward strand.
CTCATGTGGCTACAATAAGTAAAATCCAATAAACCCACAAATAATAAAGGTGACTATAGACGAAGTCCTTTAAGGCAAGTCCCTTCCACTCGGCAGCCATATTGCAACACACTTTGGGCAGTTATTGGGCAGCTATTTGTCCTTTTCAAGTGAATGGGGAGGCATACAGGAGGGTGTGGGATATGTGTAGAGACAAGCCATATTGCCGTTACGAACTAACACCATGCATTTCTATGAAGGATTCTTTGAGTGCTGTGTCTCTGCTATAGCATTAACTAGCCAGTATTATCATATGCTGCATATTTTGGTGATGATTGCTTGAAAAATGATCACTATTAACTGGGTGAAGCCTAACCCTGCTACAAGTCAGATATGTCTACACGATGGAAAATATGACTGCCCTCGTACAGCTAAAGCGACCTATATTCACTATAATTCTCCACCTTAGTTAAAATGGTCATATTCTACTTGATGATTGAACTTAATATAAGCTTGTGGTGCTTGTTCTGTCCCTGTGCAGTGTTACTTATATATTTATTACATATCACACATGTATTACATATTTACATGAAGCCCAATCTCAAGGTGATTTTTATTTTGTTGTATATTTTTGTTTTGTTTTTTACTACTAAAATTGCCTGTTAATGATTGTCAATGGAAAAAAGTAAAATCATTGATAGTAAACCTCATTTCAATACCCAGTAAACAAATCACCCATTAGTCTGAAATTGGTATTGAACTATTTGCCAAACAAATGCCTGGCCATCTCTCAAAACAGTATATATACTGCTGTACTATATACTATTTACTAATACTATATATACTATAATATATAATACTAGCACAGATGAAAGTACCTGGGCACGTTCCAACACTCTCCCAGTGCTCTCCAGAGCTGATCCTCCTCATTGGTGACCGTCTGACTAAGGAGAATGAGTGCTGGCTCCGTCAGGAATGGGTTCAACACTGATGGTGGTATATCCATAGGGTACCGTGGCACCACCTAGGACATAATCCGAGTAAAGAGAGTATTAAGGCAAGGCAGCTTTATTTGTATAGTGCAGAAGTGGAAAAGTCCAGCTTCAGTGCTTTCTGAAGATGGACTTATCCACCTCTGGTATAGCGCATTTTATTCTCAAGGCATCTGAATGTGCTTTACATCATCCGAGACCAGAGACAGCAGAAAGAATGAGTAGGAACATAAGGGACACATAAACATTTTAAAAAGGAAAATTGCCTGATACTTTGGACCCTATTAAGTGATCTAACACAAGCAACAGTACTTAAAATCAATTCTAAAAGGACTTAAGTATGGGGGTGATATGTTCGGATCTCTTGGTTTTTCTAAGAACCCTTGCAGCAGTGTACTGTATGACTTCTTTTTTGGGCTTGGGTTAAGACTATTAAGAGTACATACATCCCATCCACAGTAACGTTCAGTCTATAACAAAGAGAGTCCACTATTATTTGTTCTGTTTATGTTTTAGAGCAAACTGTGTACAGACTCTTCAGTAGATGGTATCTAATTATTATTCAGATAAAACCGACAGCTACTGGGTGAAAGATTTATAGACAGCATTCTCGGAACTGGATGTTTGAACTGGCAAGCAGTGCTCCATTGAACAATAAGGTGTTATAAATTAACAAAGCCTTTATTAACTAGCGCTAGTGCAGTGTGTTAATGTGTGACAGTGTACACACTTCCTGATTCTCTCTGTTGTTTTCAATTGGGGACACAAAATCTAAAACTACATTGTAAGCAAAAATGGTCAAACAGTCTGAGAGGTAAAACATGGAGATTCATTAGACAAAACAAGGAAGTAGCACATAAGCATGTGCAACATGTCAAGACAGATACTTACAAAGGTCAACATTTGGAAAAAGACGTGGACGAAGTCCGAAGCACTGGGGTTGTTGATCTCACCATTCAGTTTCCCCTTTTAAAAAGAAATGGACAGATTCTGGTCAAGCAACACTACATTCATGTAATAACTCATGCATGTCTTTATATTGTTTGTAATATAGTATAAGTATATTTTCTAGATATATACACATACCAGAAGATTGAAGCCATATTTAAGTTTCTGGAGGAAAATAGCATATTCCTCAAACGGTGGTAAGTTACTTCGCCCTTTATAGAAGATGCAAAAGGAGAGAACAACATCTCAGTTTTTCTTCACTGCTGACAGCATAAATCTCTTTTTTTTTATCTGCAGTAGACCATACAGGGGCGCGTTTCCCAAAACCATAGTTGCTAACTAAGTTAGCAACTTTGTTGGTTGCAATGCAATTTCCCATTGCCAACCAACTAAGTTGCTAACAGGTTAACAACTATGGTTTTGGGAAACGTGCCCCAGAGTGGGAGATGATCATTGAAAATGGCCGACTCACCACCTGTGTTTGTCTTGCCCTTCTTCTTCTTCTTCTTGCCCTGCTCTTCTGGTTGTGTGGCAGCTGCAACATGCCCCATGAATATCTCACTGTCGTTGAGCACATGGTTCAATATCTCCTGTAGAGACATTCCAAAAAAATCATTTGAATGCTGTTAAGGTCTTTATGTGTATAATAAGCTGTGGGTGTCCCCAGGGCTCAGACACTGACCACATTCCTCTCTGTGTCACTGAGAACGGGCTGGGGGTCAAACTGGGGTGGCGGCCCTGGGTCCTGCCAGGGGGGCTGGGAGTCAAAGACAAACTTAGGGGGTGGCATCCTTTGGTCATCTGAGGGAAACAGAGATGCTACCTCACTCAAGGTGACATAGATAACTGGTCGAACAACAGTGTCAGTTAACAGTTTGACTGAGGGGATTTTTCTGAATTCATTATGAGGGAAAGTATGTGTTGAATATGCCCATATAAGCAGGATACAGGGCTGTCTGTACCATAACCATTCATGTCATTCCAGTGTGGTGGGGGTTGATCTGGTGGAGAGGGTGTTCTCTCTGGTGGCATGTAAGGTGTCCCAACATTCCGTATATTTCCAGGGTATTTTTGGCCAATTATGTGTTCCAAGTTGCTTCTAAAACATATAAACACCACGAAACAAAAACAAAAAGGCTAAATGGTCACAAACAAGGTAATTCTGAACATGGTTAGTGAGTCGTTTGGCTAAAGACACAAGTTCTGTGTTCCATATTTTCCATCTAACCTGATATCTCTATGCAGGTCTTTCTGCATGCCCGGATCGGGCCCAAAACTGCCTCCATGTTGTATAGCTTTATCAAGATCATCCTTGATTTCCTGGGCCTGGGCAACAACACAACACAGCAGGAAAATTTGAATTTACAAACACCTGTTAACTCAGCCACTCCATCTCAATTAGCCCTGTTGTTAGACAAAAGGTACACTGTGATGGTGACGATATGGGCAAAAAAAAGCAGATACAGGCTGAATCCCATATTGAGAATAAGCGCTCACCCCTGTTTCTGTGCACTGGAACATAAAGATCTGTGGAGCCCTCCGGCGATTGTCCTGCACTGTGATGGTCAGGATGGAGTTGTAGGCGCAGCTGTCCAACACGGCCATTGTGTCTGTGATGGAGCCAAGCTGCAGGGAATCCAGTTCTTCCTACAGACAACAGCAGACATGAGGCTTGCTGAAATTACCTCCATTTTACTGGTGGAAAGGCAGAATATTTTCAAAGCTTACCTTAGTTTCAATGTCACTAAGCTGTAAGTTGTTGCGCTGGACTTCAAGAAACATATCCTGGGCCCACACTTTACCCTTTGAGTCCAGCTGTTTGAGACTTCCCAAACCGTCCTCCACATTTCGTACTGGCCGGCCATCCAGGTCGCATGTGATGAGATGCTAAAAAATATCAAGATTTTTAGGCCATGACCAGTACACTGTATGTAGAGATGTAGATGTACCAAGCTATTGAGAGAATACTTATTGGGGAAAACAGTCAGTGTGTAGAATGATGAATCAGAACTTGCAGTCATAATTTCATAGATATAGTTTTGCTCATAAGTTTACATACCCTGTACATACACATGCTAAAGTTGACTAAAAAGAGGAATAAAAAATCATCTTTTGGAAATTAATCGTAATGCCTTAATTAAAAAAATGAAGAAGAATCCAACATCAATTTTCTTTGTGAATGAATAATGTATCGATTCGTAAATTAATAAATGTTCTTCCTTAAAAAACAGGGGTCATAAGTAAACATACCCTTGTTAAATGTTAAATTCCCATTTCCCCAGATTTAATTTTTTTAAAGGCCTGTTATTTCATGGATCCAGGATACTATGCATCCTGATAAAGTTCTCTTGGCCTTTGGAATTAAAATAGCCCCATATCATCACATACCCTTCACCATATCTCACGATTTGCATGGGGTACTTTCCATAACATCATCTCTCAATGCAAATCAAACCAGCTATTAGGCTAACTGAAATAAAACCATGCCAATATCTAGGTATGGTGAAGGGTATGTGATGATGTGGGGCTATTTTAATTCCAAAGGACAAGGGAACTTTATCAGGATGCATAGTATTGTGGATCCATGCAATAACTGGCTTTAAAAATATAAATCTGCCTGCCTCTATGGGAATTTAACATAGGGGTATGCATACTTATGGCCCCTGTATTTTAAGGAAGAACATTTATTGATTTATTGATTTATTTATTTATTTACAATACGATAAATTGGTGTCCATACAGGTTGGATTTTTCCTACTTTTTTTTTTAATTAAGGCAATAATTAAAATATTTTTTAATTCAAATTAGTCAACTTTGACTAATGTATGCACATGATATGTAAACTTATGAACACAACTGTAAGTATGTTTATGTTAGTGTGTTGCACAGAAGCAAAAGTTAAGGAGTTGCAGTGATAGTCAAAGGTATTCTTGCTGCAAGCTGTATTGGTCCAATAAAAAACAATAAAGCCACACCTCAACTCTGTGCTGGAAATTGTCAGGTCGCTTTGTAATGGACTCTGAATATTCTTTCCTTTGCACTGAAAAAAAAGGCACACAAACAGAGGGGTTGGGATGGTAACACAGTAACAGTTATCAGGGACAGTTCTGCAGTATCAATGGGAGCGCTGCCCTATTGACGTATGTACTCACTGTAAATGGATTTAGCACTTGGTCTGGAAATCGATGATCGGGATGAGGGTTCCTCTGGTGAATAGCCCCTAAAACACAGAATGATACTTTACAGAGTGTACCTTATACACCCTGTTATATCATCAGAACCAATGTAATAGTGTAGTTGGGATGTGGCATTTTAAAATTCAGTCATTCAGTGTCCAAATATAAAAATAAGATATCTATCAATAATTTCCAATCTATGAAATTACAAATCAAATATGCTATTTTGTCAAGATTAGGCTACATCTTTAGCCTAAATCTTGACATCTCTATATGTTTACATACACTTAAAACAACTGTTGTGTAGACTATATCTCTGAGTAAGCACATACTGTATGTCTCTCAAACTGCCACACACTAGCTTCTCTAAACAATGTGTACCAGGTTTGCTAAAAGCAAAAAAAGCTTGTAATGGCAGACAGGTGGTGGACTTGTAAATGGGATAGCATACCAGTCAGTATATCACAGCTCTCATTTTCCTTTTTTAGGACTATTGTCTTCATACAATATAGGACTGCTTTTCTGACAGCATGATACTGACCAGTTGTTTTAGAGTGAAACTATAGAAATGACCCTCTAGTTACTGCTGAATTGCTCTGTCCATCACTGTACGAAGGCTATAGTAGATATTCCATACCTGAAGGGGAGCCCATGGGAGCTGTTATTCCGATACATTCCTTGTTTTGATGACACAACCCAGTGAAATGGTTGAACAAAAGCTGGCTGCTGTAGTTTTCACCTGCAAACCCATATCACAACAACAATCTTTAATCTAAACTAGTTGTTTATATATGATATGGCTGGATTAGGTAGGCTATTGTTTCCTGTTTAAATGAGAAAAAGTAAAATGGGTTTGAAGCTGATGAAGATGCCATAGTCATTTTCTGGATTGAAGAAGTGACCTTATATAGGCCTACAATAAATAAATCATACAACAATATGCAATAACAGGTTGTTGTAGGCCTATCAGGTTTCCTCTCATGATGTTGAGAAATTAAAGATTAGAAAAGAGAAATTCTAAATTAGAAAAAATGAAAATTTAGTTCCAAATCTTTGTATGGAAGTCACAACTTATTTTAGCCTCAAACAATATGCAAGTCAATGACTTAGGCTATCCATTAAAACGAATGCAACTTGACAATGTTGGGTTTTCATTTTAAATAATGTAATGAACTCTTTGTTTTTGTTCTTTTGTTATCCTATCAGTAAATATATCGATAAATTACCTGTAAAGTGCGTCTTTACCGCTCCATTTTAAGAATCTGTTACCTCCAACCCCGTTTTCATGTTGAAGACCTTATCCAACCCGTTCTCACAGAGAAATAGAATAAATTTCCTCAGGTTTCCTGTTCACAAAAGCCTGGGTCAAAGTCTAAACCCCACATGATAACACACAGGAATGCCAGAAAGTCACCGGAACCAAGGCCTACACCTGTCAACGGAGTGGAAAAAAGCTAGTCTTGAGGTGACTGGAGAGCAAAGTTTAGGCACGCCTATATGCCACCAATTGACCAAAGGTTTATAGATGATGTCTTTTATTATCTTATATCTTTATTATTTATTATGAACAAATTGTTCCTAACAATTCCTAACACGGCCATTATGTACAATCACAATGAATCATATTGTTGGTTTTGTTATAAGAATAATTGTATGGATATTATATTTTGTGAGCATGATTGCAGTTATTTCCCATCATTACTTTTTAATATTCGTATGGATCTTCTCATAACTATAAGGAAGTTCAAACTGGAGGGTTTCTGTGTGCGGCCTACAAGATAAGAGTGAAATGCGTCTTCAGCTTGTGAGCTTCTTGCGAAATCACAGTACAGTAAGCCCCATTTCCCTCCCTGATTATTTGTGTTAGATTAGCCCCATAGATATTGATAGTTGGGCTACTGATTAGGACACCTTTTCCTGTTTAAGATTAAATGTGGAGACAGGTGAGTCAGGCTTTAATGTAATAATTTCTTTCTCTCTTGACATACATCATTGTGAAGAAAACCTTGTTGTTGATTGAACAAACAATGCCCAATTCTCCACTAATCTGTGATATTAGAAAATGTGTGTTTTCATATCAAAACCCAATAACACCACAAATACTCCAAACACTACAAATACACCAAACTACACTACAAGTGAACAACCAATTGTTTTATTATTTAATATCTACCATTTATGTACATGGATTTGATGACAAGTCAGACCTTTATTAAGAGGAAATAGTTTATTAATAATGACAATTTTGCTCAAGTGAAGTTGAGCTGGGGTTTGTGGGGGAGGGAGCCTTCCACGAAGACACTTAGACAGTAGCCCTGGACTGAGTCACTTTAGCCAGCATTTTGAGATCTGAAATGCACTTGGCAATGCTTTCCTTCTCCTGCAAGAGAGAAACAGCAAACACAGAATCGGTGAGACAGCAGGCCAAGCCCACACAGACAAAACACTTTGTCTACTTCCTCATTTCATCTCATCTGTACTGTTCCGCCATGTTTCCTCAAACAGAACCATTTCAACGGCACAAGAGAGACCTCTAGAGGGTTCAAATGAGAATTGCAGTATCCCTTCAAGCTTGGTTGATATATTATAAAGCAATATCTACAGTATCTTGTTAGCACATAGAAAGCCATGCCCTGGGAGAGTGTTTGAGACAGTCTTGCCTGCTGTGGGGTGATGCTCGAGACGACATTCTTCTCCACCCAGTTCACCATGTGCTCCTGCTCCATGCGGCGGTGCAGTTTCTGCAGCTCGATCTGGTAGTCCATGCGCTTCTTCACCTCATGGGTGACCATGTGGACACGCTCTCTGTAGTTGGTCTCGAGCAGCATTGCGACATTGTTCTATGGAAGAGACACAGGTGGTTTTTTAGCCTCCTTAAGTCTGCCCAAGAACTTAGGCACACTCACCACTTTAGTGCATAGCCAGTGTTTCCCCTCAAAAAATTTTTTTCTGTGTTCTGCCATTTCAAACATGACACCTTTCAAGAATCAACATTCTAGTACTTCCACAGCACTTAACAAAAATAGAAACTGAAGAACAGGCCCAACCTCAGAATTTGAGAACACTGATAGGAGTAATATGCAACTGCAACACATGTAATGATCCTTTCAACCATGATCATTTCAAGGTCATTTGAAGAATTGCCCCATCACGACAATCATTTTCCAAGATATTCTGTTTCGCTTGCGTTTGACTGTCGATGTGACCGTCAAATGCAACGGTGGAATTCTGTTAATCGCTTTACTACACACACTACTGGCGACGCGATCACCCATCGATTCAGAAGAGATACACTGACCAGACAGCTGTTTTCTATTATGACAAATCAAAATCGCCCTGAAAAATAGAAAGGGGCCGATTAGAGCAATGCAACGGCTGCCCTGTCGTTCCACTTGCTGTGTGTGTTTCCCCATTCACACACAATAGATTCAATTAAATTTTGCCAGTCGCCTGCCATAAATCACGGTTGTGTCGTTGGCCGTGTGTGTAGGCCTTTACCCTTTTGGCGTCGAAGAGCATCTGTCGTCCCTCCACTCTCCACTGCTCCTTCTTCTCGTCCTCGATGGCTTGGGTCAGGCTGGCCACAGCAATGTTCTTCACCTCTTGTGCCTTAGCCACTTTCTCCTGATTACACAAACACAGACACGAAATTCAAGTGTGAGTTTCATCCATTTCACACCTTTTAATTAGATGAATGTGCCCCAACACATCACTGGCCAGTGACGACCTAAAAGAGTCAACCTTCTGTAGCTATACTGTAGGTGACCACTCTTATTACATGATCCATTCATGATTCTATTTCCTCAATGACCGTTTGCATGAAAAAAAAAAAAAAAAAAACTCTATGCAATGTCAGGGGCAGCTGACAAAAATATTATTCCATCTTGATTGACCAGGTCTTAACACATGAATGAAAACAAAAATGTTTTCATTGTTCAGTAAATTTTAAGACGCTTAATAACGAACAGATGCAGAGGGCACGGAGAGGGCAATGAATTTGTTTTTACAGAAAACATGACAAAATGTACACAGTAAGTATGGAAAATGTAAAACTCCAGTCCATGTGCAACCATTAACTACTTATTATTTTTATTTTTTTTACTTAGGGGTGGCAACATACAAAGACATCTAAAGAAATGGATCTTCAGGTTCTGACCTCATTCAGTTTGTCAGCGAAGGCTGCAACATCAGGGCCAAACTTTTTGATTCCATAAACGATGACTATACCCATGCAGGCAGCAGCAAACGTCTCATGGTTGATGATGTAGATTTCCTTGGAGAGCATGTAAAGCAGAAGACCAGTGCCCAGCATGTAGGGACCTACAGACAACCAGATTAACACATTAAGGCTGCAGCACATTTTTAGCATTAACCATCCAGACCAAGGGTCTGTAGTCAAACCCGGTGCACAAATACTTTGAACATACTCAAGGTCAAAAGCAGACAGAAGTGGGGAATGATAAATCCTTCACTGACTTAGTCATCATGACATTATCATGACATTATCATGAGTATAGCAACATAGCAACATAAATTCTTGTTATCAGTTGAATGTAAGTCACCTCTCTGAGTCTAACTTTTAGCCACTTGCCACCCTTTAACTGACCTGTCACCCCAGTCTTGGGGTACAGCAGTGTGAAAAGCTCTTCTGGGATGATTCCATGGCGGGTCTGGCCCCCTTTCTCTGGCAGTGGAGGTACTGGAGCCTTGTTCTGATGGGATGTATGGAGGGAACGAGATGCCTGGACCACACTGGAGGAACCAAAATCTCACAATTACAATGTGACATGAAAATCAAAAGAGCTGTAACAACATCAACTTAATAGGGGTAATAAATGTATACAATTAATATTTTTTCTCTTACCAGGCTCCAAAGGAACCACTGTTCTTAAGCACAGGGGCTGAAAAGGAGAGCACGAGCAATGTTACACTGGGAAATAATGGCAATTGTATGCATAACTATTACATGCAATAAACAACCTTTCTTGATATCTGGGGATGGCATTCAACTTCAGGCAGAGGTTAAACAAGCTCAGGAAGCAACACAACTGCCAATGAATGAACGACGTTGAGCACACTAATATTACTACAATGTACTGAATGTTCTCCAACTCTACCCATATAACATATAACCACCTAAATTCACATTGCATTTTCTACCTACTGGACAGGGCACTTCTGCAAGCATTGACTGTCACCAACAGAGAGTAGCATGTCAAGATAATTTGTCTCATAACAGGTAACATTAGGCTAACGTTACACAGTGTACTTTAACGTTAGCGTTGGGACGTCAGGCTCATTTCTCGGCAAATGCTCGACAGTTTGCAGACAGAGTGACAAAGTGTATGGCACCAACTGTTATTGCCTCTATGTTTCTGTCAGAGAATAACGTTAGCGATAAGACCTGACCACTCATTTTAAGTGCTAGCAGCTGTAACAGTCAAACTTGTCGCCGTTGCAAGGGCACAAAGCTAAGAGGCTAACATAGCTCGTAGACTTCGAGCTAACTAGCTAACGTTAGCCTACATGGGCACTAGTTAGCAAATGCCAGCGTACATAAGCGTCGGCCAAACTGCATAGGGTAATTTCTGTAGCAATGGGTAACAACTACTATTTTCTCGTTTCTTGATTCTACCAAGAAATATGAAATTGAACCACCAATAGTTGGCAACATTACTTCTGTGCTGGGCGAAATGTTGGTAACATTAACGTTACGTTAATGGTTACCCTTCAGATGCAGACTTACGTTAACTGACGTTATTAGACCTTCTATGGTGCAAGTTGAGAAGCTATGAAATTAGATTTTAAGTAAACCAATCTTATGTATATACTAACCTGAAGCGAACACCAGTCTCGACAACATGTTTATATTGAGAAATGTCAAGTGCCCAGGCCTAAATCTCCTCTGCACCGAACACCTCGTACAATCTTCGGCCTCGCCGTGTCCTTCCACTGAGCGCAAGGATAGTGGGTTCTCTAGGACACTAAATATCGCGAGACTTCAAAGAATGTCTGCCTTTTATATCCGGGTAAGTTAGTGTGACCAGAGCCCGTTTACGGAGAGCCGGATCACTCCCTATTAACTCCATTGTACCTGCAATCTGCTGCAGTTCCGCTAGGGGCGATCACGAATAAGTGCAAAAACAATGGGGGTCTATGGAGCTAGACGGCTAAATGTGTCTCTTTCACCTGGTTGTCGTTGAAAAATCGAAGATTGGATTGTGGTTTCTGCAAGATCAATATGGATTATAGGTCAAAAGTTGAATGAACGAGTACTTACGTCCTTTCGATTTCTTACAGGTTGGGTCGTTGTTGCCCACAACTCACTAGCTTGCTGCTAATGAATGACGTCATTGACGCATTTGAAAGGCTTTTTAGAACAAATAAGTGACTCAAAAAATATAATACTCAGCGGTGTATATTTTGTCTGCCCCCTCTTTCGCATGCAACATTCCAATTTCTGGCCAAAAAATTATATCCCGAGAAAAGTGGATTTGAGGGGTACAGCTTCATAGACCTCCATTCATTCTGCACTTATTCGTGAGCGCCCTCATGTGGAACCAGAACAGGAACTGCAACCAGTTCAGAAACCGGAAGTTTCCCGAGAGTGGCGGTTCTCCCCTTATTAGACATTCTCTGGTGTGACCATAGAGTGTGACCCTGCCATAGACAGTAAAGGACCCTGACCCTGCCCACCTTTTTAAACTATTATTATGGAAATACCTTGGTACATTAACACACATAATACAAAATCGAAATAGTACCATATAAAATGTCATCGTACAAAAGACTGAATCATGTATACAATTATCAATAGCCTATCACAAAGCTTACAAAATCTACAATAGAGTGTTCTTATTGCTTTGGGGTTATGAATGCGAAATTTAGTAGCCTAACCAAAATGAAAACTAGATGTACCGCAGAGCAGTACAAAATATGACCGCCGCCCAGTCCAGCACATTTTTTCCACAAAAATAAATCATGCTGAAAGGCCTATATGATTCTAACTGTCTCACTAAATTGCATTATCCACACTCAATTCTCACTGATATCTGCTAGACAACAAGTACCAAAACATGATTAGTTCATAGATTTCACATGTAAAATTAATTTTATACAACCCCACCTCCATCTTGCCTGTTCATAATTCTGAGAAATTCTTGAATTGTGTGCATGTACATGTTTATGTTATGCGTGTGTGTGTGTGTGTGTGTGTGTGTGTGCGTGCTTGTGTGCCTGCGTATGTGCCTGTGCATGCAAGCGTACATATGTCTACTGTGTGAGTATGTGTCATACGTATGATTACTGTGAATGTATGTGTGTGTGTGTGTGTGTGTATCTGTTTGTGCACATGTGTGCACATGAAATGGGTTAACATGACCCCTGGAGGCAAACATACGGAAAAAAATGGTCATCCTAGGCCCTACAGTTTTCAAGATATTCACAGAGAACTGTGTCTGCCCTACCCTCCTTTCGGGGGGTCCAGTCCAGCGGGGGGGCTACAGATCAAAACGAAAAATTACGGTTCCATGCTATCCATGTGGGGGTACATGCCCACCAAGTTTTGTGTACCCCGGTCTTTCAGTGTCCCGGGAATCCTTGTTGGTGTACGTCACTAAATGTACACATAAATTATTTTATTGTAAGGCCCCCCTTGAACGAAAGTACACAAAACTTGGCATGCATTCGGAGGGTGTCATAATGATCCTACACTTTTAATTTCGTGCAGTTTTGACCTTGTCAGCCAGAGATATTGTGATGAAAACACCTACTTTTTTGCTTTTTCATTTTTAACTAGGTGGCGCTATACATAAAATAAGTGGTAATGGGATGGGTTGACATGCCCCCTTAATACCAACATACATAAAAAAAGGTGGACCTCCTAGGCCCTACGGTTATCGAGATATTCACAGAAAACTGTCTCCGGCCACCTACAGGCCAGTTGGTGTATAGTAACATAAATTAATTTATTGTGTGGCCCCCCATGAACGGAATTCCACGAAACTTGGCGTGCATACAGAGGGTGTCATAATGATCCTACACTTCCAATTTTGTAAAGTTTTGACTTTGTTAGGTCACAGATACCTTCAATTACAACACCTAATTTTTACTTTTTTGTGTTTAACTAGGTGGCGCTATGCATGAAATGAGTGGTTATGGAATGGGTTGACGTGGCCCCTTGAGATCAACATACAAAAAAAAATGGTCCTCCTAAACCCTACGGTTTTCGAGATATTTACAGAAAACTGTGTCTGCCCTACCCTCCTTTCGGGGGGTCCAGTCCAGCGGGGGGGCTACAGATCAAAACGAAAAACGATGGTTCCATGCTATCCATGTGGGGTTACATGCCCACCAAGTTTCGTGTACCCCGGTCTTTCAGTGTCCCGGGAATCATTGACAGAAATTTGGGCATGCGAAAACGAAAAAGAAAAAGAAAAAAAAAAAATCTGACTAAACCTATATGACCGCCGCTTCGCTGCGCGGCGGTCATAATAATTTATGTATGTGTGTGTATCTTTTCTTTAGATTCAACTTATGACAAGCCAAACAGTATAGCCTACATTTCCATAACAACACAAAGTCTTCACCAACAATTTTTGAAATAAAAACACAAAATGTACTGGTGAAGGGGCAGTGCCAAAACAAATACAGAACTTTCTGGACATGTGTGACAGAAGCTACAATTCATATCAATATCTAATTTGTATCTCTTTACAATATAAGACTTATTCTATGTATAGGCCTACATTTTATGCACAAATGAGACTTCATTTACCTAATTAGTGATAGAGTATAGTATGTTTGGAGGAACCCAAACCCTCATCCACCCCACCCCACCCCATCCACAAACTGATTCCAACAAGCCACTGGGGCAGCGTAGTATAGTGAATATGAAACCATGAGAGTTTTGTGTTTTTTGATGATTGGTCGGTAGCCTACTGGTCACACTTTCCCGCATTCCGAATCCTCCTAAAGAGTCCCAAAAATAGCATTTGTAGTTTGTGTTGTCAAACCAAAGGTCAAGAATGTTGATAGTCAGATGGTGACAGTCTGACTACACTATCAGTCTGCAGTCTGACTATCAAGCAAAAAAAAAAAGAAGATATGACCGCAGTATGGTGATGCCATCCCTTCAAAACTAACAATAGTTATGAGACAAGGAAATACAATTGTACTGCAGTTAGCCTGAATGCAGTCTCATGTCCAAAATACTGCTTCTGCAGTAAAGTGCAGTAGCTTAGGCCTACAACACATGTTTTCATGTCCATTGCATTCCTGCAGAAGTGAACTGAGCAATTCCTTGTGATGGCTACTATAGTACCGACTCATTGGGTCTGTGGATGCTGGCACATTGTTTGTAGGCCTGCTAAGGAGGATCATGCTCTCTAAACTCAACTCATCTCATCTAATGTAGGCCTATTATATTGTTTCGGGGGAAAAAGTGGAACATTTTGGGAGCTACAGTGACAATGTAATCCCCGTAATATAATTGGCATAAATCACATTGGATTAAAAGTGTCTGCTAAATGAATAAATGTAAATGTAAAATATGTGTCAAGAACCATTCAAGATTAGCACGTACAATAATTTGTTAGATTATTATTATCTTGCATTCATCATGTTCAGGGTTGAGAACACCCTGACATGCACGATTACCCCTCCTTGAGTGGGGTTCCTATTGCCATTCCTCTTCTTCACCACAGGGTGTCACCATGTGTCAGTCATCTAAATTGACTGCTGGATTCTAAATACATAAACCAATATTCCTCTCAAATCTACCATGTGGGTGTTTGTCCCTGAATTTATACTGCTCTGTGCATCGTTTCATGTTTAATTCTTTATAGATGATTCTACTGAGGTGGGGAACGTAAGCCTTTGAAATGTAACACGTTGTCTGATAGCGGAAACAGGAAGTTGAACTAGAAACCACAGTAGCCCTGAACCCTAACAGTTCTCTATATCCTAGCCTATTAACTGTCTGTTGCAGCACCAAAAGTGACAACCATAAGGTAGAAAGGCAAGAACTGTTATGAACTTACAATTCTTCTACTTATAGAAAGTGAAATAGTGGACTGGAAGTCTGTTTGTCTGTCCTTGTGTGTGTGTGTGTGTGTAAGTGTGTGTGTGTAATGTAATGTAAGTATACCTGCATGTATAGGGCATGTATACTCTCCTTTTCTATGTACCCATCTACCCATATTATTTAAAAAGTCCAATTTATTTCCCATTTTCATACAAGGAACAAGGTCACCATATATTGGTTCTCCTATATGATCAACCAGATCAAGATTAGGATCCAAATGCTGGAATTTGGTTTATCTTTCTTTAATATTACAAGATAGGAGAGCGGATATGCAATCTACTGACTGTTATTTTTGCCATTTGTTTTACATTTGTCAAACATCACACTGCTGGTTTGTTTCCCTACACAACTGACCTGTTTGTTGAATGAGAAGTGCTGTGAAAAGTATGGACTGCTTTCAAGCTGTTTTCAGGAACATGCTAAATCAGTAATATTTCCTATTAAGCAGACAGATAGTAGTTTCCTCTTTACCCTGAAATCCAGCAACTCAAATTTGCAGTGAATACATAACTCAGTGTTTTGCCTTTGAGTGAATACTTTATACGTTGTTCAATGAACAACAGCCACTGCTATCCTTAAACAAGCTAGGAATGTGATTTTTATTTCATATAGAAAATAAGTGAAATTAGTACACTCTTAAAACGAATGTGTTGTCCCTATCTGGACACAGAGATGTGTTTAAAAAAAAAAAACAACGCAAGTTGTGTTGATTAAACGCAAGTTGCGTTATTTGCAACACATTTTGTGTAACAAATTTTGTGTAACAAATTAAAACAACACAAACTTGTGTGGTCCCTATCTGGACACAGAGATGTGTTAAAACAACACAAGTTGCGTTATTTTCAACACATTCATTTTAAGAGTGTAACAATAGTTACATCACAATAACAAAGCTTAACTGTACATATCTCACAGTGTAATAGCGATGCATTTGACAGCATGCTGAGGCACTCTACTCCTCCCATTAGAACAGTGCAATTGTGCTGGCCATTGCATGTTCGAGTCTGTCCCAAAACTAGTCCACAGAGACAGTTTAAAAGATGCACAGTGGATACTGTTCTTTGTAGTTGCAGGTTGATACTTCTACATGTAGCTTCTCATGGTATGTCCATGCTCATACTGCCATTAAACGACTGGGAGAGGCGTCTCTCTTCCTCGAGACCTGAGCTGCGGTCCACGTTCTCCTTACTCTCCTCATCCGGCTCCTCCGACTTCACACGCAGCCGCAGACCTGGGTCCTTCTGGGAGGGTATTTTGAAGCTGGAGAAAGAGCTTCCAATAGAGGGTCGCTTCTCTAAAAAAGGTACAGAGATGTTGTGAAACTTTGCAATCAATACATTACAAAGGTATTCCTTATGATCATATTCACCATTACAATTACAATACATTTGTCCAGTTTCATATTTCAACTGTCACACATATTATATATATAATATAACAAATCTCATAGATAACATAAATCTCTCTCAATAGAACATAAAGGTATATGGCTGTATTCTACAAAATAAAAAATAAAGAGAAATCAACAGCCCTTTTAAAACTGGCCGGGAAAAAAAAAATCAGATGCACTTCTAGTGTGGAGACAAAATTTAACAAAACAACTTTTGGGGAACTTGCCCAGGGCTATCTGACAGAATCATAACCACAACCATACTGGGACAGCTAAAAGTAAGCCTACTTAGCACTGCTAAATTATCCTTGTGAACTGACATCTCACTACAGTTTTGCATAAACCTATTGCAAATGACACTGCCAACGCTATAACACTCACTAAACCACAAGGTACCATGACATGACCTAGTTGCAGTGAAGTGAAGAGAACCTTTGGTTTGAAAGTTGTTTACTATTTCTATATTCACTAATTCAAGACGTGCCATTAACAACAACAAATACTGTTAGCTGTTGTGATTTGTTTTTAGGAAGACATACAGTTTTCAATAACTTGACCCAAAGAACACCTTGAACCATTTCATTATTCAATATGAAAATGTATTTGAATGCATCCCACATCTAGGCCTGTCACGATAACAAATTTTACTGGACGATAAATTGTCTCAGAAATTATTGCGATAAGCGATAATATTGTCGTTCTGAGAATTTTCCTCGGGAAGAGGAAGACGGCCCACTTGTTGTGTTTTTTTTTCCCCAACTGGGAAAACTGCAGCGGATGATTGTGTTTTAGATGCATATGCATGTTTGTTGTGTTGCCGCTTTTAATTGCGACTGTTTTCCAACAAATGCGACACACCGACTCGCACACGTGCAGTGGTTCACCACGGGCATTCGGTTTAAATCCGAAATGCTCCCACACTGCAGCTGTCGCGTTAGGCTTAGAAACCTATTCCATCTTTTTTGTCTCGAACTCCAACTAGCTTTCTCTCTGCCTAGTGCCTACCGGATACTTCTCACGCGGCTCTTTAGCTGCACTCTGTGGTAGGCTACGCCAGAAGTCCCGCCTCCCCACACACCATGCGACTGATAAGTGACTGACATGAGGGTTCACTCATCGTTACTCTAAGGACCCGAGAGAGAGACGAGGAAAACAAACAAGCATGCAAATGGCATTTATCGCGGCCAGAAAAATTATCGAGCTAATTTTAATTATCATGCGATTAATTGATTTATTGAATATCGCGACAGGCCTACCCACATCCACTCATATAGAACAACAAAGGCATCATGCAGCATAGCAAAAGCTTGTGGCTTACCTCCAGGTCCAATTGGATGCATTAACCTGTTCATTTGAACATTCCAGTGTTTTACATTGGTGCTTGCTTGTCGTAGCTTTCTCTGGGCAGCCTAGAATATGAGGAACAAGAAAAGAAAGTTTATGTACTCAATAACCACATGAAATATCAGTTCAGTATGGTATAGCTGTGAGAAATCATAAAAATGACTCAACACACACTGCTTTTGGAATACGTATGCTAAGTCAGTGATCTAAAGCAGGATGTTTTTGTATGATGTCCCCTTAAGGCAGGGGTCTCAAACACCCGGCCCGCGGGCCAAGTCCGGCCCGCGTCCGGCCCAATTACGGCCCGCGACGTATGTCAAAATAATAATGTAATCCGGCCCTTGAGACTTTTTAATTGTGACAAACAACGATACTGATTAAAATAGACGATAGTTCCAAGTACGGTGACAAATCTCATTTGTACTCTGCTCCACTATGTGCTAGACATCCAGAGCTTCATTCAAACCCAAAATCGCCGCGCAAAGTTTTCAGGAAATACTTGTATTACACGCGAGAAACACAAAGACGTGCATTTGTAATGACGCGGAAGCGATGCAGGCCATAGTGTTGCATAAGTTGAAGCAGAAATTAAGCAGAAATAGGCCTACACCGAATGTTGAAAAACGTTTACGTGTTATAGATAGGCTATGTTATTCACCTATTCTAAATCTGAAGGAGAATATCCTTTTGGAGATTATGATCGATCGTCTATTGAATGGAGGTGCGTCTGCGTGTATACGACGGTGTCCACTATAAGCATACCATGCTTATTTCGACCCTCTGCCCAACATAGCTTGGAGGTTGCAGTGGTAATCGTGATGATAGTGTCCTCAATGGACGTGGTACAGACAGCAGGGTTATAGAAATAGGGCTCTAAACTACAAAGTCACCCGCAATATGATGCGAACTTCTGGGTACTCCGATTACCCGCGATAGGAACTCATTTAACCAGAATACTTTATTGTAGGCCTTGTGGTTTAGAAACCATATACATCTTAGGTGTTGGTATACATCTTAGGTGTTTTCCTGTTAATTTGTTATGTGGGTAATATGAAAAAAGTAAAGTAAACCTGCTCAAATATGTTCATCCAGTATTTATTGAAAGGTGCATAATTTGAGGTGCTTGCCATCCAGTGGCAAATTAGATGGGTAAATTTACCCCCTTCATAAACTTTTGTTTTACTCAAAGATTTTTACATTTACAGTAGGACTTTATCTCTGACCACTTTCAAGCCATGGCCTTTTGAAATTTTGATATAAAAATCCAATAGTGTTGCTTTCTTAACCATGACGCCTATAGTTTGCCAGGTTTAAAAAAGTTATTTGAGGAAAATATTTTTATTTGGTGTGAAACACACACATACCTGTTTTTATGCTTTTCATTTGTTTTATAATTTGTATTAATATTTATTTTATCATTATTTTATTTATAAGCTAAGGTTGCTAGCACAGGTGTCTAAAACTAGATAAAAACACGTGCACTTTCTGTTTGCAGTTTTGTGTGGTATTTGAAAAAAAGAACATTGCATTTTCAGAAATAGCCGGCCCTCCAATCAGATGACGTTGGCAGAATTGGCCCCCAGCTCATTTGAGTTTGAGACCCCTGCCTTAAGGTCTCTCAATTCATTTCAGGTTAGGAGCTTCCTGAGACAAAGGCTATGTACGACATGAAATTATAAGCCAATCAATATTACATAAAAACTGTATGCACCAAGACAGCTGTGACGAAATCCATAGAATACCTTGGGCATCTACTCAGTTTTCCTGTACGTGGCGAATGTGTTTTCACATGATTGCAGAATGAGTGTCCACATGATTGCAAGAAGCCAATAGCACCCATATAGCATCTTCATAACAGTGGATGGGGCCCAGCTGTGAGATGGTCATTATCTGCTGGGGTTTTCTAGGCTAGACACCCTCAGTAGGTCCTGAGAAAAGTACCAACCCAGTGCTAGTAAATGTGAATAAGACACTTATTAAGGAAGCTCCCTTTTAGCTACAGACTAGCTACATAGCCCACTTCCAGTGAATTATGCTAAATTGGGTTAACGGTGTCAGACTGGGTTATCGCACCCATAGAGAAGAGAAGGGTATCCTATCTTACTCTGGGG
>NW_027468881.1:19863949-19923949 GCF_046254945.1 Alosa pseudoharengus
GCTCCATCGTTCTTGGATTTGGTGTTTCTAGAAAAGGTAGTTCGAACTCTCAATCGCAAAAAAGGACGCAAAGTTTGGTCGTTTGAACTACTGCCCCTAGGCAGTCGCACTTGTGTCGTTCCTTGGTAGTTCCTGTTGGTGTCCGGAGCGCCTAACCAAAAATCACAACCGCCTAACCAAAATTTGCGAAGTGGATGTTTATCTCGTGACTCAATGATTGATCTATCCTGTAGCTTAATTTTGATTAAGACACTGACTCCCCTACTTGGCTCATTCTTGCTATTTATGTTAATTCGAGTATTGCCTTGCTTTTAGTATTATAATCTTCACAGACTCTTACAACAGCAGTGATAAATGGTGTAGTGGCTAGAGCAGAAGACTTGTTATCCCAACGTTGTAGGTTCAATTTTCTTATGATGTGAGATTGTCCTTGCTTCTCGCTACCTGCAGGTGAACTAGTGTGACACGTAGATTCAATTGTTTTTGACTGATGTATTGCCTACCTATGGTCTATGGTCGAGAGAGTAACTATATACATAAATATGTATGGTCAAAACCTATTGTTGTGTCTCGTAGGCCTACTCTTACTCAGAGATGAAAAGAAGAGATAGGATGCGAACTCCGGCCGAGCGCGCAGTGCACCAACGCGCTGCCGTTAAGCCACGAAACAGTTGATAACCTATGGGATACCCAGATATTTGTCCAGGCTATATATTTTTCCAACTCGTAGATATTTAACATAAATAATGACTCATATTGGTCTGCTTAAGTTAACTGTTTTATATGCTTGCAATAGGTTTAGGTTTTGGCTGATGGCAATGACAATACCAGCATTAATCACTCGGTTTAGATTAGAAACATGTCGACATAGGCCGTGACAGAACATTTCTAGGGGGTGGGGTATTACACGTTGCCACTGTTTCCACCAATGATCTGTATCGCTGCATCATCAACAACGTTGTTGGAACGATGGTGTTCGAACGTCGGAGGTAGCGAATTGCGACACAGGTACGATGCTTTCTGGAAACAGGTGTAACAGTGTCGTTGTTTGGTCGCAAGTTGCGTCGTACCATGGTGGTTGAGCAACTTCGTTGCTAACTTTTCTAGAAACGACCCCCAGAATAGAAAAAGAAGTGGGAGGCCCCAGTGCACAACTAAGCAAGAGAACAAGTACATTAAAGTCTCTAGTTTGGTAAATAGACGCCTCACAGGTCCTCAACTGGCAGCTTCATTAAATGGTACCCGCAACACGCCAGACTCAACGTCTACAGTGAAAAGGCAACTCTGGGATGCTGGCCTTCTAGGCAGAGTGGCAAAGAAAAAGCCATATCTGAGACTAGCCAATAAAAGACACGGATGAATATAGGCAAAAGAACAGACATTGGACACAATGGACAGAGGAAGATTGGAAAAAAGTGTTATGGACAGACAAATCTAAGTTTGAGGTGATTACACAAAAGATCATCACACAAGTGAAAAGATGCTGGAGGAGTGCCTGACCCCATCTGCCAAGCATGGTGGTCTGGGGCTGCTTTGGTGCTGGTAAAGTGGGAGATTTGTACAAGGTAAAGGGGGTTTTGAATAAGGAAGGCTAGCTCTGCTTGATTGGAGCCAATTTCCTCCTACAACAGGACAATGACCCAAAGCACACCGCCAAAAGAACTATTTAGGGAAGAAGCAGTCAGCTGGTATTCTGTCTGTAATGGAGTGGCCAGTACAGTCACCAAATCTCAACCCCATTGCGCTGTTGGGAGCAGCTTGACCGTATGGTACATAAGAAGTGCTCATCAAGCCAATCCAATTGTGGGAGGTGCTTCAGGAAGCGTGGGGTGGAATTTCTTCAGATTAACTCAACAAATTGACAGCTAGAATGCCAAAATGTCTGCAAAGCTGTTATTGCTGCATATGGAGAATTATTTGACGAAAGCAAAGTTTAAAGGACAAAATTATTATTTCAAATAAAAATCATTGTTTCTAACATGAAATTGACCCCAAACCTCTGAACGGTAGTGTGTGTGTGTGTGTGTGTGTGTGTGTGTGTGTGTGTGTGTGTGTGTGTGTGTGATCTATAGGTTAAGTATACTCTCTATACTTCTCTATGTTCCCTTATTGTTATGTTGCCTTTGAGAATGTCAGGAGAGTGTCTTCTCAATGTCTTTTACTAGTAATGCTGTAAGTTGCTTCGGATAAAAGCTTCTGCAAAATTCCATAAACCATAACCATAAGCATACAGCGGTTAGCACAGAGGCTGCCCACCTCCACGCAGCAGTTTGTGTCCAGCGTGATGCTGCCCTTGCAGTCTTTGCGGTCCTCGTTGGTGTAATATGAAAGGCTGTTGGGTTTCAGAGTGAACCACCGTTCTTTCCAGTTCCTCCTCAACTGGCTTTTCTTCCACAGGTATCCCTTGATTCGATCAATGCATTTAAATACACATTAGCTCAGAGAACATGAAGAAGCAGTAATATTGGGCAGATTGCAGTTTTTTTTTCAATCATTTTCATACTTGTTTCAACACCATGCCTACTTTTTCAAAACTCTTCCTACTGTGAGCTTTACAAACACACGCCTGAGCCATCAGTTAATCTTTGGTGCAAAATGCACTACAGCCACCAAAACTCTTTATACTTCACCCAAACTCATACTGCCATAACTGTAACTGCTATCTGCCATAAAACTACTTTGTCAGTCAGTGTGCAATTAACCAAAAAAACACAAACAATTTTAAGCATTGCAAAAACACATATTATATGCATATCCTTTATCTTTGCCTTGTTCAGAGTTGCACTGCAAAAAGATGAGATAAAAAACCCAGTATGGCGAAAAGTATTTGAAGTCACATATTGTGATACTAAATAAATATGATAAATACAACATTCTGCTATTTGCTTCATGGTAGCTCTCTCTTTCAGTGAATTCTCTGTACAACAAAAGGTGTGCAGACACTTTTCACTCCCAGTAAGTGAAACAACAACACACAAGACTATTAGATATATGCTATAGCCTTAATCTGCGATCCATATTGTGTCCTCTAAATTTGGTGTTAATTTTAGCTCACATACCATAACATCCCCATCGTAAGAAAGACATATTTTGTATATTTGTGCACCATTCCCACAAATATCTCAAGGCAAGCAGCTGTCAAAAACTGTCAAAAGTTTTTTTTGATATTTATTTATCTATTTATTTATCTATTACTGTGTCTGTTTGCGAATGAAGTTTGTGTGTCAGTATTGCGAGTGCTATTTTGTGTGGTACAGTATATGTTGATGTTTAGCTCTGCGGTCATGCAAGCAGCTGACCTGGATTTGAATCCGGGCCAACAATGCCTTTTAAAAGTTTGGACAAAATGATGCACTGATTTCCTGACCTTTACAATGTCGATTGACTGTTATTGCATTGTTTGCACTGCATTGGTCAGTTTGACAGTATTCAGCTGTAATAGTGTAAAAAAGCCTTTCAAGCCTTTCAAATGACAACTTAATTTGTGTTTCCAAATATAGCCCAGCTTTATCTCTAGTGATTTTTAAAAAAAATAAAATTAAGTGTTTTGAGCTGAGCTTTGAGTATGTAAATATCTGCAACAGTTTTGATGGTGGTGAACATGGACTAGGAGAAGTGGTCATGAATTTTGGACAGGTGATTGATAGCATTTTGTATGAAAGCAATGCAAAATGATACACAATTTACACATATGGTGAAAATGTGGAGAGTGGCGGACATGGTATTGACACAAGTGTGAAAATGATTGAAAGAATGTAATGTTCATGTGTGTTCTCCATGCTACCTCTTTAAGAACATCTCCAACTATTTCTCTGTAAACTTCCTCTACTGCCATGGTGACTGTTTCCTTAGTGATGCCCCTGGTCAACTTTCCAGAATTCATCATTTCCAGAAATGCCCACACGGTGAATCCATTTTGGACCACTGACTCCTGGGATAAGAAATCCTCCAGTTCCACACAGTTGAGCTCCATACTCATTGCCATGCAAATCTTCTTGAGCAAGTACTCGACCTTTGGAAAGTACATTAGTTTGATTATTTTTATCCACATCATTTAAAAGATTCTATGAAATATAGCTCATAAATCTACAAGAGGAACAAATAATAACTTATCACAATCAGATTCATGACCCCAAAACATATAGCTTAAGCTTCTTCCTAGGTAATATGCTAAATGTTCCCCATTTGTACAGTGCTTATAAAAGGTTTTCTCTCATCAATATACTACAGAGTAGCAGCACGCAAGAAGAGCAGTGCAGTTGACATTAAACATGTGAAATATCCAAGCTGTGCTGTGCTTCTTGGCTGTTAAGGAGCAAAAAAATGAACATCATTCTGTTCTAAAATCTTTTCCCTCAAGTTTCCTACCGCTTAGTAGTCATTCCATCTTCACCAAGCAATGAACAACAATTTAGAATGCTATACGTGGCTGAGATAGTATGTCAATTACAATTGGAATATGTATACTAAAAATAGCCTATCTTCACACCCAACTGAAACTGCCACTGCCAACACAGGTTGTGCAAAACACAGGAAATCATCAACCATGCTGCAAGAAACCCATCAGCCAGCAAGACGCCAAGAAAGAGCAACAACAAAAAAAAGATGAAATCTTAGCAGAACCTGAAAGAACATTGTGTTCTGGGTTGAACACTTCTAGCTATTTGTTGTGCGTAAAAGTACATTTACACTAACATACTGAAAAGTCCTACACAAATACCAAAGCACTAAAATGATAGATGTAATGTTCAAACTTTACAACAAACAAAGCAATCATACAAACAAAATTCTAATAAATAAAACTGCTTAATTTGCATATCTGTACATTGTATTGTTTTGTATCATTAT
Organism: Alosa pseudoharengus; assembly: GCF_046254945.1. Classification (NCBI taxonomy): domain Eukaryota; kingdom Metazoa; phylum Chordata; class Actinopteri; order Clupeiformes; family Clupeidae; genus Alosa; species Alosa pseudoharengus. Next base: position 19,868,798 of record NW_027468881.1, read on the forward strand.
GATGTTTTGATCATATTTGGTCAATGAAAGCAAGTCTTGTCGTATTATGATTCAGCTGGAATTACCGCAGGCGCCTCAGGTGCCACAATGTGTTACACACTCACAGCATCATCTAAGCTGTTAACCAGAGACATCTCTTAGAGCCAGAGACTATCATTTTGAGAAACACATTGCCCAAAGTAATTTAGGGGAATCCAGATTCAGGGACTCAAGGGTGACTTTACTGTAAAGACGTGTTTGCTAAAACACCTTGAAAAGAGGTTGAATTTCAGTTTAGATTCTGAGTTTCAGTTCTGTCTGTAAACCCTCAACTGAACTCTCTTCCTATCTGAGAGGCGCCTGCCTGACCAGTGGATCATGTAACAGACCACAGAAAACGTCTTTTTTACCTCATCTGGTACCATGACCAGAGGGTACTTGTCCTCCGACAGAAAGTTGAACAGGCACCAGAGACGGAAAGCATCATCTTTCGGCAGAATTTTCACGCCACCCTGGTGATAGTTCTTCTTGGCAGTCAGCGTCCAACAGAGGTTGTCCACATCCTCCTTGACAAAACTCCCTGGTACTACCTGGGGGACACATAGGTGAGGACAAACCAGCTCTGAGTCGAACCTATGACTGGATTGCTATTGAATTCTATCTGCTGCAGTGGCAAGTGAGAAGCATCTCATATATGGATGGTGTTGTGGTACTGCTGGAGGACGTATGGAAAGCATGGGTCTCGTATGTGGATGGTGTGGTGGTGCTGCTGGAAGACTCATGGAAAGCATGTCACTGATAGCCGGGGTTAAGATATAAACTTAGACTGATGAGTCATAGTAGATTTTTTCCAGCCATGCATGAAGGTACATGGTAAAAGATGAGTTAAAAAAAAAACACTACATATTTTCTGGAGTTAAATCTAAACCACAAGGCCATTTTGGTAGAACTTCTCCAGCTGAACTGAACATCTTTGTCACTCTCTCACATGTTTCCTTAAGTGAAAAAGTAATGGAGCTGGTATACTTCGGGCAACTCTTTGCTTGTTGATGTGAATGTGCCCCAAATAATGTATGCAGTTCCAGAGTGATTAGTGCTAGATAGAGTTCTACTACATTAAAGGAAAATTCCAGAGATTTTTCACATTGATCTCTGTTTCTCGAGGTCACCCAGTCAATATGAAAAATGTTACCTAACTCGAGCACCAGCTAGAGCAGCCAGACAGTTACAGTGCTACACTCTGGGGACACAAAATCATGCCCCCAGAATGTAGCATGTGAAAAATGTGAAAAATCGCAAAATAAAACAACGGAATTCTCCTTTAATAGAGAGGTCATTTTTGTAATCAGTAATCCCCTGGTTACCGTGCCCTACCTTGTCGAGGATATACTTGTTGAGATAGGGCATGTAGCCTTGGTTGGACACAGGTCCGTCGTCGTCATCTCTGAAGTGTTCGTCCAGTGCAACGGGGTCATGAGGTATACTCAGGACAGTGCATAGGTTATGGGAAAGGACCTGAAACCAAAACAGATCTGAGTGAATGCCAGCCCTTTATACATAAGCCAGATTTGGTTGGCTTTGGCAATCAAAACCTCATGATGCGGCTGCCAAGCTGGCAAGCACTTTTAACCACTTTTAAAAGTTAATGTTGAGCCCTGGCTATGAGAACAGATGCTTTTTGAAGTTTAATTCAATGACATAAATGCAGGTTTTACTTTATAGTATACGTATAAGTATATACTCTTTTGATCCCATGAGGGAAATGTGGTCTCTGCTTTTATCCCAATCCGTGAATTAATGAAACACACACAGCACGCAGTGAACACACAGTGAGGTGAAGCACACACTAACAATGAACCCGGAGCAGTGAGCTGCCTGCTACAGCGGCGCTCGGGAACAGTGAGGGTTTAGGTGCCTTGCTCAAGCGCACATCAGCCGTGGATGTGGGCATGGGAGAGCAGTGCTCAACCACTTCCCCCACCCACATTTTTCCTACTGGTCGGGGATCAAACCGGCAACCCTTCGGTTACAAGCCCTTAGCCCATAGCCCTTACCAGTAGGCCATGGCTGCCACAATTTATGTCAATGATCTCTCGGAAAAGAAATGGCCTACTCATCTGACTCATTCTTAGCATTCAACAATGAGTCACTGATGTTCAACTTCTTTCCCAAGAACCAAAAGCAACTGAGAATGAACATCTACAAGTGCATGCACCATAAACCTATGGAGGACCTAATGTGTGACATAGCCTACATGTATCTGAACCACACAACATGCATTAAAAAACACATCCGGTTTGGCCTCTTCCAGCTAAACACCTGCCTGGTATTCAAAGAAGCCCTGCCTATACTCTTATGTCATGCATAGTACCAGATCAAGTCTCTGGGGCCATTATGCAAAAAAACTGGTGGCGGGCTCAGACTAGACAAAGTAGCCAAAATGTTCAGGTAAACTGATACGCAAATTGCTCATTTTGACACAAGGCTGAGATGTACTACTACAGGACAAACTGATATCCAGAGAAACAGACAATTATTGAAAATGTACAGTAATGTTTCAATAATTGTCAAGATTCAAGATTTAACAATTTCAAGAACTGTAAAATATAGTGTGCTCTGTATTTTGGGAGTCATTTCTTTAGACAAAGCATTAGAACTAGAAAGTTGACAACTCAGCAAATAATCATACATTACTGACTGTTATGTTTTAAAAGGAGACTAGATCATTGTACAAGTCACATTCATGATTTATAATTCAAATGTATAGTTTTCTGTCTCTGTCTCCTGAACAAATAGGATGTACAAATAAGGAACTTCAGTTGAAAGACAGAAGTGTGTGAAAATGAAGAAATGATTAAAGCTGAAAACGAAGCCTGATATACTTTGACGTGGACCACTCACCTTTAGCTGGGACTTCGACACTTTTCCACTCTTCTCTATATCCAGAGCTGTAAAAGCATACCAAATGGACTTAAGTAACTCTGAGCGCAAGTCCATGGCTGCAGAGACATAACTTCTTTCCTCTTATTCAGTTTTTTTTTTTTGGTGCTATATTTTCACGCTCTCATTCACGCACTCCCTCGCCTCACTCCCGGACGTGTGGCCCTTCTAGGGCTGTCACCCACACCCTGTTGCAGAACACACTTGAGATCTTGAAATCTTGAAGTAAGTTTCACAAACACCCCCTGCTGGAGTCCTCTGTAAGTCTTACATGAATAGACAACAGGATTAAATCTGATACTTGCGGCATTATTCTCTTTTCTTCTTCTTCTCAATAGTAGATAGGCTACAGTCCTTCCAGTCTGTGTATTTTTCGAATTAGAGCATGTATTAGCCTACTGTAATCAATTATTTTTGCTGTCAACTTCAGGTTATCAACATACATAGAATCATAGCTGATAACAGACAAGATCCCATTTTCAATCCAGACAATCTACCACAGGAGTGTTATTTATGTTTTGTGAAAGTGGATGTGGAAGTAATCATACAGAGAACTAAACCCGACACAGGGAACTATGCAGACACATGAATGAGACAGCACAGGTCGAAAACCCCAGGTATGGTCAAAACTGGAAAGATTTCGACCGTAGGTAAACTGAAAGCAATTCTACATATTAACCCATATTGTCTGTATATCCATACATCCAGACCGCCATGGAAAGGTATGCTACTGACCACAGATGATAGGCTACATTACTGATTCTGATGGGGGGGGAGATGTGCTCCAATTCACCAGGTGGCAGTGTGCCGCTTAAACTGGACGGAGGGGTGCAGGCGACTCATTCTATCTAGGTTTATTTACCAGCTAGCTCAAATAGCTAGCTGCACATTTTAGACTGTCAACCATTTTTAAATAAGGTGAGGACCGCATAACCTCTTCAGTCATCAAAGTAAGCAAACACGCGAAACAAGAATAAGCGGAATAATCTAAATCATATATGTGGCTGAGGTAGCTGTTTAACGTTAGCTAGATAGCTGTAAGTTACTCCAACATTAACTGACGCAGATTGCTAGCTAGCTAACAAGTTAACGTTAAACAAGAAACAGTTAATTTTCAAAGAGTTGCAGCCAGTTCTAATGCACACGTTTGTTATATGCCATTCAGTGCTGCTTCTTAACATGTAGTGCTACTATGCAATCAACGTCATGTTGTGTTGGTTAACATTACATGTCTCATGTTCCTGATCTTTCACGAAACGCAGTGCAATGCAGTATGTTCAGGTTCAGGCAGTATGTTGCAAGAAGAGCTAACGTGAATTTAGGAAGGCAACAAGGTTTAGCTTGCTAGCCTTATAACACCACCATTTTAATATGGTCTCATGTACTTATAATGTAAAAAAAAAAAATTTGTTTACCCAGATCTGAAGGGAACAAAAGCTGGACATGTCACTTGACAAAGTACTGCCCCTGAGGGCTCCACTGATTGTTGCTTTGACTCTGTTGTCCTTTGAAGCAATCTCCATCGTTCATGCCACCAGGGTAAACGAGACATCAAATTATTTATTTGTCAAATGTCAGTGGAGTTGTATGTTGCTCTGACCATATGGCTTTATTTTCAGAGTTTTGAAGATATACGATGCAAGTGCATCTGTCCGCCATACAGAAACATCAGTGGACACATCTACAATAGGAACGTGTCGCAGAAAGACTGGTGAGTAGGCTGTTTACAAAGATTTTAATGTTTCACATAGAAAGCAATGGGACAATATTATATAAAGGAGTGAATTGATAATGGTGGCATTAGTAACTAAGGGAAGTTAATATGTTCTGTCTACATTTCTTAGTAACTGCTTGCACATTGTGGATCCAATGCCTGTTCCGGGACATGATGTGGAAGCTTATTGTCTGCTTTGTGAATGCAAGTATGAGGAACGCAGCAGTAACACAATCAAGGTACAAAACACACACACACACACACACACACACACATATCCATTCTATACTGTGCTGATTCAAAATGAAGAATAATACAACATGACATATGATTTTGCCATTGTGGTTCAAAATCATGACGACGATTTCCTCCCCACAGATAACCATAATAATCTACCTGTCCGTGGTGGGTGCCCTGCTGTTGTATATGCTGTTCCTGTTGCTTGTTGACCCACTCATCCGCAAGCATGACCCTTACATACAGCCACTCCACAATGAGGAAGATGCAGAGGTACAGGTTTCTATAAGCTCACACATATACTACTGGTGTATTAGCACTAGCAGTAGGTAAAATGTATGTATGTACAGTAGGAGTGTATGTATGCGTCTGTGTGTATAATTTACTAGATTGTAAATATGTTTTGACTGCTATACTGCCCTACAAAGCCAAACTGCAGTTTCTGCATTTTTTGTGACATTAACATATCAATCTATTAAAATCTCATTTATCTGCTGTAACATTTCCTGGAGATATACAGGTTTTCATTTTTGCTAAAATGCAGTGTGACAGACAAACAGAAAAGCTGTTTTTTTTCAGTTTTATTTTTTTGTAGATAGGTTTGGCTTGTAGGGCAGCATAGGAATCAAAGAATTCAAAATCTGAATGGGTCGTTTCATGCAGCTGGATGGCTGTTCTGTGTATTGTTCTGTTCGATATTGATCACCTGAAGAGAACTGTCCTCTCACCTCTCAATTTCCCGTCTTAGGACATTCGGACTCAGGCTGAGGCAGCCCAGGGTCGTGGGAGCACTGTTCTGGAGCGGGTTGAGGGGGCCCAGCAGCGCTGGAAGAAGCAGGTCCAGGAACAGCGGAAGACCGTGTTCGACCGTCACAAGATGCTCAGTTAAGCTGCCAAGGCTGCTGTCAACTCTGATCTCCTCTCCCTAGCCCTGAAGTGCTTCTACTAAGCTCATGCTTTAAACAAAGATCTGGATATTAAGTAGCACTGGTCTTCTTAAGAAACATGTCTCCATTTGTCTGATGTAATCAACTACACTGGATTGTGTATTAAGTGTCTGGAATTGAATTTACACTTAAATGCTCTTGTAGCTTAATAGGGAAACTACTGCTACTTCAATCTGGACTCTGGCTTTCAAGAAGTTTGCTTTTGTTGGTGTAGGGGTTTCTGGAGTGATTGGTCATAAACGTGAAGCCACCCTCACATCATCTCACCTCACTCAAGCTAAGCAATTATGCTGCCTCATGGAACCACCATGCATTTGATATACATAATTTGGCATTATTTGCTAGTTATATTGTTATTTGTATTTATCTACCTTGTTTTGCCATTTATTTTGATATGCTGCTACAAATGATGTTCACATGAAGAAAATATCAACTTTAGGATCACTTCATTGGTCTTTTTCACTTTGGCTTCATTGTTATCGACGTACGCAAGCAAAAGGACTGGTATCTTTAAATTCAATTGCACTTTTATCATATGATTATTGTTTTTTATGTGGTCTCTATTTCCCTAAAGGGTCGTTAACACCAGGAACCATAACTGTAAAGATAACTGTAACTGTAAAAATAACTGTAACTGTAATAATGAAAGCGTCCACACTGACCAATAGTAACTAAAATAGCTCCTTGTGTAGATGAATGTGATGGCTAAAATTTTATGGATTCTGATTTGCTGTCAGCTTATCGTTCTTAAAATCGCTCTGAAATTGGTCTCCAGCGAGATTGTTCTTCATTTGTTACCGTTATAGTTTATGTGTAGACGTCGTCATTCATATTATTTCTATTTACTATTTCTAGAAGCTTTAAGGTACATTTCTAAGCAGGAAATGAATGAAGATTTGTGATTACAATTGGCATGTTACTGAGAAGACAATGAAGTTTCAATTAAATCAGTTTTAGCACAATGTTAGAAATATAATATAAGCTACATTGCTAGTCTGCGCTTTCTCTGAGAGATTCTTAAAATCTACCACTGTTTGCACCTCTATTTTAGAGGGTGATTAAAAATAATTTATGTTCTGTTTAATTTGTAATAATTTTTAAAACTATTATTTAAACTGGTTTTGACAACCATAAGGTAAATGTGAAATTCCAATTGTTTTGCACTGGATTTTATGTGAAGTACATATAATTTATTTCTTTTATTATACATTGTACCTATATTTTCATGCTTGTATTGTACTTGGGGAGCATAAAAATAATAGTTTAAATTATTTGGCGTATTTGCCTTTTGTGTTCATTGAGTCTAGAGTATTGAAGTGACTCTACTATACTCTGGCCAGGCTATGTCACAGAGATAATTCTGGTAAATGGAGTCATTTGTTTGCTAGCACCTCTAATTCCTCAGGAACCCCCCATTCAACCACATACTCCGCAGCACTGGTCAGACTCTATAAACATTTCCCGCAAATATCTGCACAGTGTCGCATAAGTGCTGTTGATGTGTGAGTCCCCCGCCCCACCCCACCCCTCTACTACTATCCCCGTGCTCTCCTCCGGTTGGTCCTCACGTCTATCATCTGCAATGATTTTGTCAAGAGAGAGCAGTGGTGTGCGACAGCTGCGTTTTGGTGGCTTCTGCTTTCTGCTGCCTCAGGAGCCTGCCCTTACTATCCCAGACCCCACCCCCCCCCCACCCCCTTGGACTTGCCCCCTCTCTCCACCACCCACCTACACACCCTCACCCTCCCCACCCCAACTTTGACAACTCCCCACCCACCTCAACCACCCCCAGCCCCCCAACCCCAAGCATGGCCAGTCAGACCTCACAGTCTATATATAAACCTCAGGCCAACTGCTCCTCCTGCTCACCACTCCTCTAATTTCCCCCTTGCCTGGTGTAATTTTTCGAGTGGAGAGTGCAGGGCCAAGAAGGGAGGCAGCCCCTGTTCCTCAGAGAGATCCAGGGACTGAGGTGGGGAACGCAGGGTCGCAGAGGTGGTGGAAAAACAGGAGCTCCGTTTGGACGTACAGCAACGCCACTGGTCATGAAGCTGCAGTGAGGGGGAAGACAGAAGGACTTTGGTCACGTGTTTGGAGGGAAATTTGCATTGGATCTGGACAACTAGACACAAGTGCCTTGTTCTATTCTATTTAAAAAAAAATTTGTCTTGGATTGAGTGCGCTTTTTGTGAGTGGGAGCAGCCAACATGGAGGGTGGCAGTGCGCCCGTCGTCTTGAACGAGGAGGAGCTGAAGAGGAAGCAGAGGGAGAAGATGAAGAAGCTTCAGGCCACGGGGGGAAACCCGCGGCCCGCCCGCTCCCTCTTCCTTTTCACGCTGAAGAACCCCTTCCGCAAGGCCTGCATCCACATTGTGGAGTGGAAGTATCCTTCACAATGATCTGCTTTAGAATACATGCACACTGCCTCTGAGCCAGCAGCTAAACTAGGGTGCTAAACAGCAAGGCAACAGCAAAGAAAGGTAATATGAAGCTGAATAGCCAGGCTAAAGCTGACACCACAATTGTACATTAGTTCATTCATCCACACAGGACAGACATAATGTACATTCACCAACATACGTGCATGCAAAGCATGATATCTGTCTTCTGGAGAGGGGGAGAGAAAGAACCAAACCACTAGTCCACTGGCTGCTATAAAATCCATTGGGGCATACAGTAACATTTAAATAGAGAGAGGACGGGTGGTGGTGGGGGGAGCACAGTTGACATAGCTGTGGACACCCCTCTTTCTTCTGGTGTTGTCATGTCTGCATGGCTGACAATAGCAGGAGGGGTGGAGGCGGAGGGTGTCAAGATTTTTAGCATGCACTTGACTTACCAGAGTAGATTTAAAGCATTTAGTTAAGGCCTTGTCGCTGTCTGGGGTGCTTATCCACGGCCTAACCTCTGGCTATTTAGGGCCACCAGTGAAAGGCTTCAATGAGGCCCTTTAATTTGGTGATAACTGATCAGCTGGTGTCCATATTGTTTAAAAAATGGTGGACCAAAATATCAGGGCATAGTTCAGAGTGTTTTTTTTTTATATTTTAGGGGGGTTCTTATGTTTGAGTCACCTTTGTACGTAAGAGCTATGTGCTCTGTCTAATATATTCAACACTTTTGAAAAATGTTAGTGTGTAGTTGTCTTCATTCAAAGCATGCAATTTCTCTCAAAACAAAGGCCTTAAATGAGTTATAGAAAAGGATATGAATATAGTAGCATCATAGTTCATTTCATATTGAATATTTCACATGCAATACTAAGGAACATTGTTCTCAGTCATTACCTACTCTAAATGACTCTAGTTAACAGTGTGAAAGTACAAACACAATCCCTAACAACATCCTGTCAGATTCAGAAGTAGATCCAGTGGGACAGGGTAGGGTTATTAATTTCCGGTCGGTAATTATAAATTCAAGGCCTTTAGTTAGTGCACTGTGTGTGAATGGTTTAATAACTCTGGGACGCTGCAGCTGTTGACTCGCATCACAGAAGACATGATGCTGAGATGGCAGGGGAATTCTGCAGCATCGCCCTCTACTGGTGGATATGCACACGTACCGTAGCGGGAGGCTGGGTTACAGTGAGGCAGAGGGGGGCAGATATATGTTGTGCTTTAGGTGTGCTGTTTCAGGGTGGTCATATGAACAGACGATGGTGGTAGTATATGTGTCATGCCACTTGTGACACTAACAAGAACTCTTAACCCTTCAACAGTGTTTTGGTAATTCCTAGTTAGTTCCCATATGCTACGAGTTCAGAGCGATCATTATTTTCACTGGGCTTTTTCCATTGCTAAAAATAAGGGGGTGGCTGAATGGAGCCAAAATCAAAATTAAAACACCTTACTTTGTAAGTCTGGAAATAGCTGCAGGCTAAGGTCTTATCATCTTCCATAGGATTTCCACTTACCACTGAAAATACACTTGCAATTAATGCAGGATTTTTGGTTGCAACCTTGTTATATCAGTCTTTGCAATGTATGAATTAAAAAAATAGTTATGACTAGACATAAGCCTAAGGCCAAAAATGTATAACATTCTTTTATTTCGAGTAAACAAACAATACAATTGCTATGTTACACAATCCCCATATCATAATCCCAGTGGTTTTGCCGTTTTTTCCTAAGCGCTTCCTTTCAGACCGTTTGAGGTTATCATTCTGCTGACTATCCTGGCTAACTGTATTTCCCTGGCCATCTTCCTGCCCTTGCCTGAAGAGGACACAAACAACACCAACTCCACCTTAGTGAGTGAACTTAGACCTTTACACCCACACTGGTCAGTATGATGAGAAGGGATTAGACATTGGAAAGCTTCAGTGTCAGTGGCATTGCTGTCTTATACTTGTTTTCATACTTTCATACATCACTTGTTTTTACGTATTTTGAGTCAGCGTTATGTTGGTCAGTGCTGTTTACTGTATGTGTGTGCGTTTATCCTCACCCGGCCATTATAGTTTTTAAGATTTCAGTGAAGTGCTGCATGATTTATTCATTAATAAAATATTCTTACTTGTAAGATACAGAGCAGATTCTAGTGAACATGAATTATGCCCTCAATGTAACTTGATTGAAGGATGATTTGTTGTATAGTCTGATGATGACAGTTATGGTGACACATTGTATGTAGTTTAACATCTTGTTTAGCAATTATGAGATGTGTTGTCAAATAAATAATATGGGTTTGAATTAGGTTCTATAAATAATGTAGTTTTTAAACTGTGATAAAACAAATCCTCAATATTTTAGGAATGCCATTATCCTGAACACATGTCTCCTGGAGGCATAATAACTCACACTTTATCATTAAGTCATCAAAATGACAAATGCAAGTGAACTGGTTTAATTTCTTTCAACTTGTCCAAACCCAGACAATTACTAGCAGATAATCCAACTTGAACAAGGCCTGTTATACAGTACATCTAATAACCCACTGAATTTGTTAAGCATGAGCTCGGAGTTTAAACATGTTTTGCTGATGTACCTAACAGTATCTCAGTTTGTATGAATATATCTGGCATCTACTTTATGATGAACCCAGTGATGAGCATCTCGATGGCCACTTCATGGGCCATGATGAATCAGAATAATAATAATAAGTTTTGTTTATATAGTGCTTTTCTCAAACTCAAGATCGCTTTACAGAGTCAAAGCAAAACAAAGAGTGAAGGGGGAAAAAAAGTCTATACGGTGGTGGAGGAGGGGAAGTGTTCATGAAACAGAAAGGTCTCAAAAACATGAGGGATGAGCGTTTCTACGTGTGATGAGAATATTGGAGAAAGCCAACTATACATGGTCTGTGACTCTGAATCCCTGATGTGTTTTTGAAACTGAGACTAAAGTCGAGTGGCAGGTGCAGGCCCTCCTGGTAGGAGCACTTTGCGTTGTGCGCTTTATATTTAGCTCACGCTCGAAGAAACTGAGGAGCCGAGGGCTCTGACGTCGCTGAGGGGAGCATACTCCTCAGATGTGAGATTGGGTTTTAAAGATAAACTCCAGACCTGTGGGGAATTTCAGGAGGGCTGGCTAAAACATGTTCATATTGCTCAGTTTGTTATGTTGATCCCATAGAAGCTCTGTTGAACAAAAACAAATATGCTCGTTACTGTCAATAAGGTAGTTCATTCAAATACTTAAGTGAACAGTGCAAGGCCAAATGCAAGTTATAAATCCCTACATACAACTGTAACTTTAGGTGATGAAAAAAAAACATCAGTGGAAATAAGATGAGAAACAATCTCCTGTTTTTCATGGCAGTCCAACAACATCAAGATTCTTGAATGCCTTAAAGCCATAAAGTATTCAGGTCACTCGGGGTGTGCGCCATGTCATTTAGTCATATCCTCATGTCACCAGTAGTATTCTGCCGTCATTGGATTACATTTGACTCCAATGGCGTGTCCTGATTTCGTCCATAACTTTTGACCATCGTCCCCATAACGGCGTCCAGCAGCACCATCCCTGTTATGTGTCCTGAAACAGGAGGAGGGCTGAGACGGGCTGACCCACCCGCTCCAGTGGGCCCTTAGAAGTAGGTCGGGTACAGTGTCACCTATCAGACACACGCACGCTTCTGGAGACTGTGTAATTCACATCAATCAAATATACACAGTAAATGTGCTGCCCTGTGTTGATATACTGCACACGCCCTCCACACAAGCAGTTTGCTCTCAATTTCAGGATACAATATCAAGACAAACATCAAACGAGTGAGGAGGAGTTCTTAATAATGTAAATACACACTTTACATAATGCTTTCTTAATACTGACAAATACAGTATGTATCATTTTCTCAGTCTATTGGGTTTTGACATGAATTTTAAGGTTTACTGTACTATCATTTTGATTTCTTCCTGTTTTACTCTACTCCTAAATGTTAAATAATAATTTATTCAAAGGAAAGACTTGAGGAGATGAATGAAAGCAGGAGATTGCAGTGGGCTACTCTAAGCCTAAGCCTAAGCTAGCATCTCCACACCTGATGGCTGCCAGTCACAGTAAACAGAGTAACACAGAAGTCTCACACAGCGTTGTCAGGGACAAGCCTCCTCCATTCCCAGTCACTGCCAAAGTTAAAAACAAAAATATTTGTTTCTAAACAATGTGAGCTTCTAAATTGACAAAGACCTCTTGCTCATTAACTTACTAGTCGGTAACTACTTACTAGTAATTTAATGTAAATTACTCTGATGTAAATAGTAAATTACTCTGATGGCTCTGAATCAATGGTGAGTAAAAAGCGTTCTTACTAGGGCTGTCAAAATAACTGATTAATTTCGATTAATTAATTTGAGAAAAAATAACTAATTAAAAAAATTAGTGCAGATTAATCGATTCCGTATGACCTTTGACCCGAGCCGTTCTAGTCAGACTTTAAAATGAAGGAGAGAGAACAAAACGTGCTGCCTGGATCATTGATTGGAACATTTACTTTTAAAAAATGGCCTGATGATGTTGATAAAAAATAAAGTGTTGAAAATAAAGTCCTCTGCAATGTCTGCAGCAAGGATTATTTTCATTGTGTCCCCTAGGTTATATCTGTGGCCTGAAATGCCTTGTATGTGAAAAAAAAACTTTTATTTGAACAGTGAAAATAATAATAAAAGAGTTTTTGAACTTTAATGTCACTAATGCTGATTATTCAATAATTCATTTGAATTTAAATATTTAAAATACTTTTACAGCAAAAATGATATATGCGATTAATTTAGATTAATTAATCACAGAGTATGTAATTAATTAGATTAATTGTTTTAATCTATTGACAGCCCTAGTTCTTACTGTACAGTATATACAACAAACTATATAGTGAAAAGTAAGAGATGCAATTATTAACTGTTTATCAGCTGACCTATGTTGTGGTCTCTTTTCAAACAGATGACTCTGGAATACATCTTTCTGTTCATCTTCACTGTGGAGTGCTTTTCAAAGATAGTGGCATATGGATTCCTACTCCATGAAGGGGCGTATTTACGGAATTGCTGGAATATTTTGGACTTTGTCATTGTCTTTATGGGGTAAGATAAAGCTGAATGTGATATTTCATAAAAATGTGTTCAGTCTTCCAAAGAGGCATGTATTCGCCATGTACAAATGACTTCTCAATAATGTTTGGCTTCTCTGTATCCTATAACAAGTGAATTGTGTGAAATGCACATACCAATTCTTAATGCTCACAAACAACTGGTAGAGGTAGATGGTGAACTGTAAGTACATGAAACTAAGCCGACGTTACTGTTCCCACAGACTCTTCACTATCTTTGTGGACTCCATCAACAAAATAGGTGGGCATCCAGTGGAGAAGGGAGGCGGGTTTGACATAAAAGCCTTAAGAGCCTTCAGAGTCCTTCGACCCCTGCGCCTCATCACTGGTGTCCCCAGTAAGACAATGCAACTGATCATAGGCCAAAAACAGCCTCCATTCGCCTTATTCACGTGGCGGCCATTGTGTAAACCAAAACGAGGCTACAAGGTACACAGACTTTATCATTAAAGCTGGAGTTGACAAGTCTGACAGATTGAGGGGACTTGTTGAATGTTTACAACTCTCATGCCCCTCCCCTACTACCACCAAGCACCCTTTCATCGAGTTTGTGCTCGTCACTGCGCACAAGACTGCACCAGACTGTGATTGATAGTCAGATCTCACACAGCCCTGCTCTGATTGGACCAGAAGAAACGGGAGCTGTGGATTTTTGTGAAACAAATAACAGGCTCTAGGTGGAGGTAGAAGTACAGGTTGTTTCTAAAACTGGCTGATTTATGTTGTTCTGTCTGAGCATAGTGTTGGTTTCAGTGAATATGATCAAAATAATCTTGCCAACTGCAGCTTTAATGCATTTTCGCCACCCACTGGCGAATGCATACAACACAACAATCCTATGGGTTGTGTACCCTGTAGCCTTGTTTTGGTTTACAATGACCAACGCCTGAGTAGGGCAAACTAACTCCACAGACTTGGCTAAACACCACCAGTTCATGGCTTATTGACTTGCACTTGACATTCCCCTCCAGGTCTGCAGGTGGTGATGAGCTCCATCATCTATGCCATGCTGCCTCTCTTCCACGTGGCCCTGCTGGTCTTCCTTGTGGTCACCATCTACGCCATCATGGGCCTGGAGCTTTTCAAGTGCAAGATGCATAAGACCTGCTACTATAAAGGAACAGGCAAGTCCTGAGGACACAGGGGACACAAGCATTCAGACATGGAGAGGCCAGACAGGAGGTCGTGCTTTGAGAGGTCTCAGTGACCTCTAGGCAATCAGTCCATTAATTTCTATCAGATTTGCAGTTAGTTAGCTAGTTAGGTAGTTAATTAGTTAACTGCCAGATGCTAGGTGCCAGTGATGTTCCTTTTCTGTCACAGACATCTACGGGATTGGGGAGAATGAGGTGCCCGCCCCCTGTGCCCAGGCTGGCCACGGGCGCCGCTGCACCATCAACGGAACAGAGTGCCGCGGAGGCTGGCCAGGTCCTAATAATGGCATCACTCACTTTGACAATCTTGGCTTTGCCATGCTCACTGTCTTCCAGTGCATCACCACTGAGAGTTGGACTAATGTTCTCTACTGGGTAAAGGCATCAGTGCTCTCTGATACATGACTGCGTAATGCATCCTTGCAATAGACATGTACAACCCCAAATCAGAAAACGTTGGGACGTTGTGTCAAAATTCAAAATGAACATATCATGGAATTTTCAAATTTGTAATTTTCAACATTTGATATGTTGTTTATGGCCTTTTTTTGCAGATAAATATAGGTTTACGAGATTTGCAGATTATCACATTCTGTTTTCATTTGCATTTTACACAGCGTCCCAACTTTTTCTGATTTGGGATTGTAGTTGGATACGCAAACACCTATCAAAGAGGCCATTTGGTTGTATTTATTGTGTTGTAAATTAGCATAAACCCCATGATACATGTTGTTTTCAGTTAGTCTGTCCCTATCAAATAAACTCTAATAATAATAATAATAATAATAATAATAATAATAATAATAATAATTTACATAAGCTAATTTATACTTCAGTATTTCACCTTTAGTGAAATAGTGAAAATGTGGCATTTTATCCTCCAGGTGAATGATGCCATTGGTAAAGACTGGGCCTGGATTTATTTTGTGAGTCTCATTTTGCTCGGCTCCTTCTTTATGCTGAACCTTGTTCTGGGAGTCCTGAGCGGGTATGATGATTTTCACTTTTCTCCATTCATTATAACTTCAATCGTAATTCACACTTTGGATTATTGGAACTGGTCTTCTTTATACTTTTTGTTCTTTCTAGGGAGTTCTCCAAAGAACGTGAAAAGGCCAGATCCAGGGGAGAGTTCCAGAAGTTGAGAGAGAGACAGCAGCTGGATGAAGACATAAAGGGTTACATGGAGTGGATCACTCAAGCAGAGGTCATGGGCTGTGGGGAAGGGAAAGGTAAATCAGATACACTATAGCCTACCTCTCATTTTGTTCAAAAACATTTGCACCTTGCTTATGGATATCTGAAGCTCTGTACTTATCACATTTGGCAAATTGTCAGGTACGATATACTGTACATTGCAGAAGCTTACAAGCTGTGTCAATCTATAAAATCTATAAAAGCATCCAACAAATGAATGTACAGTACTAAATTTAGCACAAACTAAATTAATTAGTTATTTTTATTCTCCATCTTAGCACTGCTTCCACTGAATGAGAATGGCTCAGAGACAGACAGCCTGTTTAACATGAAAGGAATGAGCCGTTTAGTCTACTTCTAGTAAGTATGAACACAGGAAAGTGCTATAATTTGGGGAGAACTTGTCTTTTGTCATCACCGACACAAGCTCCCTCTGCTTGCTCCCTCTGCAGTCGCGTGGCACGCCGCTGGCACCGAGTTCTGCGGCAAAAATGCATCATCTGTGTGAAGACCAAGATCTTTAACCGATTCGTTATCCTAACCGTCCTCCTAAACACACTGGCCATCGCCACGGAGCATCATCACCAGTCGGACTCACTCACACAGTTTCAAGGTCTGTTTCGATTCAGAAATCAAATATTTACAATGCTACATGTCAGTCTTAGTAGGGTAACTCTCCTGGACTAACAGCCACCCTTTTTGTTGTAGATATTGCCAACAGAATCCTATTGACTCTGTTTGCCATTGAGATGGTCATGAAGATGTATGCCTTTGGCCTGCTGGCCTATTTTATGTCCATCCTCAACCGCTTTGACTGCTTTGTGGTGGTTGTTGGCATTCTGGAGATCATTCTAGTGACAGCTGGGGTCATGACCCCTCTGGGCATCTCGGTGATGAGGTGCATGCGACTGCTGCGCATCTTTAAACTCACAAAGTAAGTATTCTACAGACTGAAGCACATGCTCGCTAAAATGGCTGCTGTTGGTATTAAACCACCAAGACCTAAATAAAAAAACGACCATACACCAGGTATTTATATATACAAGATGTAAACATTCGGAGACCTGCAGGTTATTCCAAGTACGTGGTTTGGTGACAAACCTGGGTAAATTAACTCAGAGTAGCCTAAGTGGTAAACCTCCAACAACAAGAGCCCTATGGTATTGTTTTGTTTGGGGAATGAAGCCAAACAGCTCTTCTATTAGGAGGTTTACCACTTACTCTGAGTTAACTCACCCAGGTTTGTCACTAAACCAAGTACTTGGAATACCCCCCAGAACCAAAGTGCAATAGTGTGGAACAGTGTGTGACTTAGCTAGCCTTAGCAATCAAGATTTCATAAAACTGCACAATAAAAAATCACTAATTAATTGATATCACTGAACTCTTCTTTTGTCCATTTGTGGCGGTCAGGCATTGGACATCCCTCAATAACCTCATAGCGTCCTTACTGAACTCTGTGCGCTCGATTGCCTGCCTTCTCCTGCTCCTCTTCCTCTTCATTGTCATCTTCGCGCTCTTGGGTATGCAGGTGTTTGGGGGCAAGTTCAACTTCCCCGACGGGGTGGTGCGACGGAGCAACTTCAACAACTTTCCTCAAGCCCTGATCAGTGTTTTCCAGGTAATAAATCTGAGAGTACAAACAGTACTTGGGCATTTATGAAGCTGTATAGCCCCTGTAGCTTTACTAAACCTCAGCAGATGAATTTCGGCTTACTATTAAATGTGATGTCAATTATGTGTACTCTGGTATATCATGTCTGTCAGGAAACCAGGTCTACAGGTCTCTAAGTAACTCTTTGATAACGGCTGGTGATGGTCTTTCCAGGTCCTGACAGGAGAGGATTGGGACGCCATCATGTATGATGGTGTAATGTCTCATGGAGGGCCAACTTTTCCCGGGATCCTCGTCAGCATATACTTTGTTATCCTTTACGTCTGTGGAAACTGTATCCTTAATGAGTTCATTTCACATAATTTTGTTCAGTAAATGTGGGGGTGTTTTAGACTGTGTGTGTGTGGAGTGGTTGTAGCCTACTTATCATCTGGTAGCTTTGCTTTGTAGTTTCCTAAACTTTCTGTCGGCAGTTATCCTTTTGAACGTCTTCCTTGCCATTGCTGTTGACAACCTCACAGAGGCAGAGAGCCTAACGTCAGCTCAAAAGGAGAAGGAGGAGGAGAAGATGCGTAAGAAGCTACAAAGGTGAGGAAAAAATTCACAGTCTGAGCACAATCAGTGAGTAGGGCAGCACCACTGCACAACTAAGCAGAATATAATGGGAATATTGAAACGGGCAGTCATAGATTTATCTTCTGTTTTATTGTAACAGACCAAATCTGACAGACAGGGGTGAGGATAGGGAGGCGGCTTTGGCCAGGAAACTGGCTGAGCAGCGGGCCAAGGCAGCTGAGGGAATGCTTACAACAGCTAAGGTAGGTGTGCAAATGTGGTGAGTAGGGGGTTGTTGTTGGTTTTCATTTTCATTTAGTATTTATTTTCTTATTGAATGTATCTTATTATGTATCTTGATGAATTCAAACATTTAACAAAAGTAGTCCGAGTCCAATAAGTCCACTTTGCTGTGCTGTGTCTTCTTACTCAGATGAAAGTAGATGAATTTGAATCAAATGTGAATGAAGTGAAGGACCCCTTCCCCACCGCTGACTTCCCAGGTAATGGTCTGAACGCACTAGCATTAACCCACTACATTAGCCTCATGCAGAGGGTTCAATGTTCAAGATTTGGTACACTTTTTGCCACATAATAATCTCTTCTAATAAGTTTCCTCTTGACCTCATGCTGAAGTGTTTTGGGGCATTTTTTAATTTTAGATATGCACAAGAAAGTAAATTCTTTGTACTATCAGTTAGAGACCTTCCACAGCACTTTTCAAATGACACACTGTCCCATGCAAGTGCTGAATACAAAACAAACTAACACAACAGGAAGCACTACAACCATCATACCATACAGATAATAACAACAACAACAACAACAACAACAGCAACAGCAGCAGCAACATTTTCATGAGCATTTCACTGGGGTGGTCAAATGGGCATCCTCCATACTCACAATGGGATAGGCCACATGTCAGTACCAGAGTCAACAGATACACCTCAAGATGTGCTTAAAAAAATCTGACATGCACATTGAATGATGCACTGTCTAATTATATAAACATCAATTCCATTATGCTATGGCATGCCACAGGCTATTCAGGGTTAAGAGGTGGCAGAGTTTGGGTGGGTAACCCCCTAGAAATTGGATACGAACCCAAGTTAAGAAGAGAAGGGGTTGGTAGTGGGAGAGCCTAACCTGGATTTGAGTTAGGGAAAAAACTCAGATATGCACCCTGGATACCTTAAGGACCAAAACCAAAACTGAATTGTTGGCATGACTGTTGATAGATGAAAATGAGTCAATGCAATGCATTCGGCTTTGAGTCCATTTACAGTATACTGCCGATGACACAGCATTTGACTGCTAAAATTACATTTATAGTGCAGATACTCTTTGGTGTGGTGTGCTGACTGGTAGCAATATGTGTCAGTGGATGGTTTAAATTAAGTGTGTCTCTCTAAACATGGCCATGGGGTGTAAGGTTGTGCCCCACTATAAAAAGCCATGTGTGATGTGTAGCCACAAGCTTCTGTGCTTGTGAACAACTATGAAACCCCCTTGGCCCAGTTTTGTGAACATCTAAATACATACACTGTTCACAATCATCACGCTCAAGCACTCAAACCAGTACATCTTAAATACTGAACATTTTAATGCAGTTTTAATGTTAAAACAACGTAAAATGTATGGTGAATAGGTGATAGGGTTAACAATACTGTCTATTGTGATTATGATATGTGGTTGGTTAATTGTATCTTTAATGCATTTGATCATTTACTGTGACACTGCAAATTAAGCTGTTGCTGCAACAAAAGTTTTTCTGATTATGAAAGTACTATCATCATGCATCTTAGTTCAATTCAATTGTGCTTGACCTTAAATATGTAGATTATACATGTAAGGAATTAAAGTAGATATGGTCAATGAAGAGGCAGGAGTAGTACTTTTGGTCCATACAGGGGCAAGTCCAGTGGAGAGTGTTGTAACTTACCTGAGCTTCTTCAACCAGGTGATGATGAGGAGGAGGAGCCAGAGATCCCAGAGAGCCCGAGGCCCAGACCCATGGCCGACCTGCAGCTCAAAGAGGAGGCCGTTCCCCTGCCCCAGGCCAGCTCCTTCTACATTTTTGGGCCGGAGAACAAGTTAGTCAAATACCATCACCAGTCATAGACAAGAGTGATCGTGTCAGTAACAGTAACAGTAACATGACTGTTAGACTGGCTTTACTGATACTTGCTGATGTTTGTCTTGTGTTTTGTTCCCACTTGAAAGGTTTCGTAAGCTCTGCTTCCGGATCATCAACCACACCAAGTTCACCAACCTCATCCTGCTCTTCATTCTCCTCAGCAGTATCTCCCTGGCTGCTGAAGACCCCATCGATCCCAAGTCCTTCAGGAATAAGGTGTGAAGAAATGACACTTTAACAGTGGATTTGATTTCTCCACTGATACATTTCATGGTGATAATCTCATCTCCACTTACCGTAGTTATAAATGTCCAAGTCATTGAGCTGTTTCACTAGCGCCCACTTGTGTGGTGAGGGGAACTCAGCCCACTTACATAATCCAGCTCTGATTTTTCATCCCAAGAGAGAATAAATCATTTGTGATGTCAAAACATGATTTAGAAAAACTCAGGAGCAGGACCTAAATACCTATCAGACATGCTTCAGCAGTACACACCTTCTCAACCTCTAAGGTCTTAGCAGAAAAACCTGTTAGTAAAACCTGCTGTTAGAACTAAACATGGTGAAGCAGCTTTTAGCTACTATGCAATTCAGCTCTGGAACCAACTTTCAGATGACATCAAAAAAGGCCCCAACTGTAGCCAGTGATTGTTCTCAGATGCCTTCTGCTAACTGCACTGAGTTACAAATTCTGAATCTGAAAACTTGACATGACTTGACTTAATTCTGTCTCCCACAGATCCTGGCCTATGCTGATATCGTCTTCACCACTGTGTTTACCATTGAGATTATGCTCAAGGTAATAACTGCAATTCTGTACTTTGATTGTGTCATGAGTGTAAATTTATCTTTCTTGATTTATTGGTAAGATTATGAGCTTTTTGTTTTGTGATGCAGATGACTGTTTATGGCGCATTTCTGCATGAGGGCTCTTTCTGCAGAAACTCCTTCAACATCTTGGATCTTGTTGTTGTGATTGTTTCCCTCTTGTCTTTTGGATTGGAGTGAGTGATATCACATACATTAACAACATATTAAACCATCTAAATATATGGTAATAAGTGCTGCCCCTCTGATTTTTTTACTGAATATGAGTGCTGCAGCAAAATCATTCCTGAAAAATTGCATGTTTCTTACAGTATGGTTCTCTGTTTTCTGCAGGTCCAGTGCCATCTCTGTGGTGAAGATTCTCAGGGTGTTGAGGATACTTCGACCGTTACGAGCTTTAAACAGAGCCAAAGGGTTAAAGGTACATTTGTTTCATTGACTGAAAAGTAACAATGTCCAACAATAATCTGAAATGTATTGTAACCTTGTATATGAAATATTGCTTTTTTATACAGCATGTCATCCAGTGTGTCTTTGTTGCTGTCAAGAGTATTGGCAACATCATTCTAGTCACGCTGGTACTAGACTTTATGTTTGCCTGTATAGGTGTACAACTTTTTAAGGTAAGATACCTCAACCTCAGACTCAACTTATTTTATCCAACTTAAAACTTAATTTGTCAATGTTGGCTGGAGTAAATTCTTCTTCTCTTTCTCAGGGGAAATTCTACACCTGCACCGACCCTTTCAAACTAACTGAAGCAGAGTGTCGGTGAGTAGCCTACTCTGGGAGATTTTGAAATGAAAATATGTGTACTGTATATTATTTTTAAAATGTCATGTTAACTATGTTTTCTGCTTCCATTTCTGCTTCTATCTTGCAAATTGATTTTGGTGAAATAACTGTTTTCCTTCTTTGCCTGTCTCTCAGGGGGACCTTCGTAAAGCATTTGCAGAATTCTCTATATGACACTGAGGTCAGACCACGCGTGTGGATGAACAATGATTACAACTTTGACAACATTTTCAATGCCATGCTGGCTCTCTTCACTGTGTCTACGCTTGAGGGCTGGCCAGAGTAAGTATTGGGGAATCATAGTGGCCATCTGAGACTTTTCAGTTGTACTTTACAACATTGCATGATAGTATTTAGGCATTTCAAAATTCTTTATGAACACACATAGAAATAAAACCAGTCCATTGCCAAACTTTTGTAAAGTTCATATTTGCATTTTTTTCTCAAAATGTGCATCCACATCAGATATGAATGATAAATGGTGAATTTGTCTTGCCCCCAGGTTGCTGTACAAAGCCATCGACTCTGACAAAGAGGACATGGGTCCTATTTTTAACAACCGCGTGGATATCTCCATCTTCTTCATCATCTACATCATCCTGATTGCCTTCTTCATGATGAACATTTTTGTGGGGTTTGTCATTGTCACCTTCAGAACACAAGGAGAAGATGAATATCAGGACTGTGAGCTGGACAAAAACCAGGTACGTTTTCCTTTTCATTCAGATTCACATTAGTTTGAAGGAGAGCAATTGTACACACTTTTTAAAAATGTTTTTCAATATGGAGCTTTTTGAGAATTTTGATCGCCTGCTCTTCTCTCTTGTTTCCTCAGCGTCAGTGTGTGCAGTATGCTCTGAAAGCTCGACCTCTCAGATGCTACATTCCCAAGAACCCCTACCAGTATAAGTTCTGGTACTTGGTGACTTCGTGCTACTTTGAGTACCTCATGTTCTTCCTCATCATGCTGAACACACTATGTCTGGGGATACAGGTTAGCTGTCCTTTTCTAGTGACGGTGTTTGGGGGCTCTTTGTTTTCATTGCTTAAAGGTTGTATCAGCTATTTCTGGCCCAAAAAAGGCCCAAACATAAATGATCACATTTATCTAATTTTTCCTAACGATCCGCTAGCTGTCTGCCCCATAAGCAGGCCGTCAAAAAAAACATGTCTCTGTAGGCACCCTAGGCTCCAAGATCTGTGCACAAAAACAATTGCTACCAACAACGGTTGGCAACCCACTCAAA
Organism: Alosa pseudoharengus; assembly: GCF_046254945.1. Taxonomy (NCBI): domain Eukaryota; kingdom Metazoa; phylum Chordata; class Actinopteri; order Clupeiformes; family Clupeidae; genus Alosa; species Alosa pseudoharengus. The sequence continues at coordinate 19,891,688 of NW_027468881.1, forward strand.
AGCAAAATAAAGTCTTTCAACCAATAACCGGCGCGTTTAGGAGAGTTTTAATTGCACGGGAGGGAGTAGCGAACTAGCTCTCTGTTTTGTTCGAACCAAAGATTCTAGAACAGAACTCTGTTCTAGAATCTTTGGTTTGAACATCAACAGAAGTGACGTATCCCCGCTATCGCTGATACAACCTTTAAATGTCTGCTTTTTATAATTAGGCCTATTATTATTATTAATAATAATAATAATAATAATAACAATGATAATAATAATACATTTTATTTGTAACACACTTTACATTTGCAAGAAATCTCAAAGTGCTAATTAATCTAAGTTGTTGTGGAGAAAAGCGCCTCTCTGAGGGCAAAATGTAAATATTTTCTCTGCTTTCCAGCATTGTAACCAGTCAGACAATGTGACCAAGCTCGCAGATACTCTGAACATCATCTTCACAGTCCTCTTCACACTGGAGATGGTTGTAAAGATGATTGCCTTTAAAATAAAGGTAAAATGGCAACCTTTGACAACCAGATGACAAAACCTAGTCATTCTCTATAGAAATTAATAAGCATTGCCCTTTACCCGCCTTTTCTCATAATCTCTGCTTTCTGTATACTCAGGGTTACTTTGGAGACCCCTGGAATGTCTTTGACTTCCTCATCGTTATTGGCAGTGTTGTTGATGTGGTCTTGAGTGAAGTGGATGTAAGTAGAAACTGCTCTCACAATACACACAACTTGGCTACTTTTACCTTGTCTGTGATTATATCCTTTGCCTTCCAAAACATTTAAGTGGAACCCAGCAATATTCTCAATTCTTATCCAACTGATAACCATGGACTCTCTCTACCCAATACTCTAACACAAAGGTTTACAATTCCGCAGCCCCAACAAGCTTTGGGTGTCAGCACTAGTTCTATGGAGAGGGTCAGTATTGGCCCCTGAGTACATGTGCGAAAGTCCAGCTCCTGCATCTCCAGCTCCATGCTCATCTGTGCACACTGGAATGCTCCATCCATAGACATGTTAGCCAGCACGGAGTGTGCACCCGTTCATCGTCAGACCACCAAATTGTCGTCTGAAATGAAATGTCCTGAAAGATTGCACTTTTTGATTGAATTGTTCACTGTTTCTTCACCCAATATTCACTGTTCTTGTTGGATTAGGGTTATTGGACAAGTACTTTGGCACCCATATTTATCACAGACATGACACAATACTAAAGTCATATCATATCATATGAACAAATCATATCATTCAACCCAGTCACTTCACTCTGTTCTCAGTTGCACTGTCAAGATTGTGATTGTCACCTGTGTATACGCTCCCTAATCTGTCACCTCTCGGCCACAGCTCCCCCCCCCTCCTCCCTCTCTTTCTCTTTCTTCTCCCTCTCCTCTCTTTCTTCTCCCTCTCCTCCCTCTCTCCCCCTTTCCTCCCTCTCTCTCTCTTCTCCCTCTCCTCCCTCTCCCCCTTTCCTCCCTCTCTCTCTCTCCTTCTCTCCTCCCTCTCTCCTTCTCTCTCTCTCTCTCTCTCTCTCTCTCTCTCTCTCTCTCCCCCCCCTTTCTTCCCTCTCACTGAGTCACTGTTTCTGCATCTTTTCTTCTCAGGCAGCACTTGCTTCCAGTGGGGGACTGTACTGCATTCAGGGTTGTGCTGTAAATATCATCTACACTGCATGGGTCTTGTTGAGTGAGCATTTTTCTACTAATTGTACCATTGGCATTTATTAGTTTCCCCTTGCCCTGCGTAGTGTTAATGCAAGCTGTGGATTTGTCGTTGAATATATAGAGTATTGCTATAATAGCATTTGCTTGGTGCATACAGTATATTGTGACTAAAGTGTAAAAAAGCAGAATGTCTCTACAAGGAACATTTTATGCTTTATGTGCTCTGTAAACTTATACCTATACCTAACTGCCTTGCCTAACAGTTCTACATTTCTGGGGAAGGGATGTAGTGATGGAAGAATGTGAAATGATCATCAGCCTTGATCATCAGAACAAAAACAACATTATCTCTCTCGCTCTCTGTCTCTTTCTCTTTTTCTCTCTCTCTCTGTCTCTGTCTCTCTCATTCTCTGTCTGTCTCTCGCTCTCTCTCTTTCTGTCTTCTCTCTGTTATTTTCAGTGGAATGTTAATGAGCATATGCAGTGTATGAGAAGGTGCTTTATGTGGTGCTGCAGCATTGCGAACAGGCATCTCCACGCCTTCATGCATTTTGCTGTTGATGTAATAAGGCTCAAACAGCTTGATGCCTCCATTTGCTGGTTTGATACATGAATGTACCATTGACTAATCTTCAAATCTTCAGGGAATGTAGCATCTCAGAGGTGTTTTTATCATGTGAGCAGTTCTACAGTAATTGTGATAATGTAACAATGTCTTATTTTTCAGGAAACCAACCCACTGCAAGCCATTGCAGTAAGTACTCAATACAAATTTATATTTTTTTGTAAAGTAATATAGGGAAACTATTGTTTGCTGAATGGTTTACTTTTCTTGCTGCGTAGGATGCAGAAAATGCCCGTGTTACCATCACATTCTTCCGACTGTTCCGTGTTATGCGTCTGATAAAACTTCTTCATCGATCAGAGGGCATACGGAACCTACTGTGGACATTTATCAAGTCTTTTCAGGTAAGTTCAGGAGTTTTGATTTGCTTTTTCTTTTCTCAGCATGTAAGAAAAGGCCAAAAGCATCTACACTCTATAACAGGGGTGTCAAACACAAGGCCTAAGGTCCAGATCAGGCTGCTAGCAGGTATCATGGCCCCCCAGATGTTTTAGGTGGGAAGGGAAGATTGGAAAAAAATTCATCCATCCATTTGTCTTCAGCAATGCATAATAAGCAATATATGTATGATATGATAAATTGATTAAATCTAGCACTACAAACCATCCTTAGGAAGGAAGAGGCCAAAAAAGCTGACATGAAAGTAGGGTATTTCAAGAGAGAAAGAGCAGCAGTATATGAAATGATTTGTACTTGTTTGCTCATAAGTGGGTATAGTAAAGGAGTATATCATCAAACAACTCTCTGATACCCATGCAGAAAAATGATAATGACTATGACAATGAGGTCTCATTCCAACAAATCCGGCCCACTGCCTAATTTGAGTTTGACACCCCTCCTCTATAAAGTTCCTCTTCCATTCCACTACTTTCAGATACAACAAACAAATCCACGAGGGCAGACACATCTACCCGACAGCGGCAAACCAGAAATGTTTGTAACGTAGTGGTGTAGTCTACGTGATACGCAAGACTACACAGTATACCCACTTAAAAAAGCATCACCATCTCAGTATACCCACTTAAAATAAGCAAGGATACATATTAACATTTAGGGTTGATCACAGTATACAGCTAACAAGACTACATCACAGTATACCCACCACAGCTATCCAGACTACACCACTGTTGTAACGGTCATGTCATGTCTGACCTCCTGTCTCATTGTCCAATCCACAGACCTTCCCTCATGTGGCTCTCCTCATCATTATGCTCTTCTTCATCTACTCTGTCGTGGGGATGCAGGTAAGCACTATCATTCTCACACAATAGTGTGAAATAAACACACTATGCATTCCTACAGTATGCTGTGCAAGCTGCACTGTGCAAGTTTTTACATTTTACTGCGGTCCCACAGATATTCGGCAAGATAGCCTTAGTGGACGGCACAGAGATCAATCGAAACAACCACTTCCAGACATTCCCCAGCGCCATCCTGATTCTATTCCGGTGAGTGCGGTCGAGTTTTCATAGGTCTCACGGCACAAAGTGGCTTCTCATGAGGTTTCATGCTTGTGATGAATCAATCCTTGATTAGAGCCATAAGCATACTGTATGGCCACTTATTCCGACACGAGAACAAACTCAAGCATCATATCATATGAGTCTGGAGGAAGTGTGCGATGGCAGTGGGTTGTGTGTGTCCTCAGGAGTGCCACAGGTGAGGGATGGCACAGGATCATGTTGGCCTGCATGAGTGGGAAGTTGTGTGACCCCAAAGCAGCAGTGCACCCTGGGGAGGAGAACTCATGTGGGTCCAACTTTGCAGTCTTCTACTTCCTCAGCTTCTACATGCTGTGCGCCTTCTTGGTAAGATGTATCAATATGACAGCATTAATATACTTGGTATACATTAATAATGGTGGTGTAGTATAGTTAGCTGTAGTGTATATACTGTGATCAATCCCAAATGGTAATACGTATCCTTGCCTATTTTAAGTGGATATACTGAGATGGTGATGCTTTTTAAGTGGGTATACTGTGTAGTCCTGTGTGTCACGTAGACTACACCACTGATTCATAATACTTATACTTGGTAAGGTATTCTCGGCATTAATAATACTTATAATAGTCCCAGTTGTTCCTTTACGCCTCAACCATTACTTTTTATTTTGACTTTATCTCTAGATGAGCTACCTAAAAACAGTTTGACAAGACTGACAGTTTTGATAATGCTGTCCATATAGGTCATCAACCTGTTTGTGGCAGTCATTATGGACAATTTTGACTACCTGACGCGTGACTGGTCCATCCTGGGCTCACACCACCTGGACGAGTTCAAGAAGATCTGGGCAGAGTATGATCCAGAGGCCACGTAAGTGAAGTGGGGATTTCCATTTAGTACCCACAGAGAATGACCTGGTACCCTACTGACAGCTCTCTTTGATCTCGCTGATGTGTAGGGGCCGAATCAAACACTTGGATGTTGTAACCCTTCTGCGGAGAATCCAGCCGCCATTGGGCTTTGGTAAATTCTGCCCTCATCGGGCAGCATGTAAGGTATGTAAAATCTATCCTTACCCCTATCCTTATCAGTCTTTGTACAAATATCATCAATGTTTGCCAAAATCAAAAAATCACAAAACTTTGTTTTTTACTTCTCTTTTGTCTCTCTTTTTTGCATCTCTGTTGTATCTCTTCACATCTGCTCCTTAGCGCTTGATTGGTATGAACATGCCACTGAACAGCGATGGAACGGTCACCTTCAATGCAACCTTGTTTTCCCTTGTCAGAACAGCCCTCTATATTAAAACAGAAGGTTTGTCCCGGCACCATAATGTCAGCACCACATATGGAACTGCAAGGCAATCTAAACTCATATGAGGTCATTTGTGTCTGGGCAGGTAACTTTGAACAAGCCAATGAGGAGTTGAGAGCCATCATCAAGAAGATTTGGAAACGCACCAGTATGAAGTTGCTGGACCAGGTGATTCCACCCATTGGAGGTGAGTTAGACATTTCCATCAGCCCCGGAACTTAAGCCCAGGAATTTTGGCCTAGGCTACAAGCACCAGGGCTAGAGTTCCTGCTGGGTTTACACTTATCATGGGCCATTTTACCAACTGCCCAAATTCATAAATTCATCAAGACAAGACACGGTGCTTGATCTGTGGCCCTGGCAGTTGAGCAGGGCTTGTTAACTATGGCATTAGTTACAGGTTTGGCCCCGTTTAAACCTAGCCCAGGACAGTATAAACCCCTCTTGATCTAGGAACTGAGTTCAAGCACCAGGTTTGGCCCCCAGTATAAACGGGGCTAAAGCCAACATTATCTGCTTATGCAAATCTAAGTGTGCCTACATGTCATTGGTTGCAGATGATGAGGTGACAGTTGGAAAGTTCTACGCCACCTTCCTGCTCCAGGAGCATTTCCGCAAGTTCATGAAACAACAAGAAGAGTTGTATGGCTACCGCCCAAGCAAGAGGAGTGCAGCTGAAATACAGGTTATCATAACAATAATCAACATTAAAATCATTTCATTCAATTTCTCTTTTATCAGTGTAGCACTACCTGTTCTTGCACTTATGATTTATGATCTTTTTTCATGGCCTTCCTCCCTGGTATTCCTCCTCTACCTAACCCAATCTAACCTATCTAACCTGACGTAATCTAACTTAACCTAACCTAATCTCCTGACCAGGCTGGCCTGCGCAGCATTGATGAGGAGGCGGGCGGAGACCTGCACCGGGCCATCTCAGGAGACCTCATCGCTGAGGATGAGATGGAGCGAGCGGCGGAGGCTGGAGAGGAGGGCATCTACAGGGTGAGCAATGGGCCCCTATAAGTGAACCTGTTAAAAACGAATATTGATGTGGTCTTCTGATCTCTTACTATTTGACAAGATCTGACATCTATCTGAATCTATCTAAATCCAAACCTATCTCCTAATATCCAACGATTTTTTTGTTTTCAAAATGAATCCTAAAAATGGAAAAGTAGGGAATAAAATCACATTTTGTAGCTGCATTTTGTAGAGATAGTGATCATTAAGTGATCGCTGCCTTTCCACTTGCGCTAAACAGCGAACTGGAGGTCTGTTTGGGCACAACGCGGAGCCAGAGGCCAGCAGCCCAACCAATGCTCAGATGACCAACCAAAGGCCTCTGCAGTTCTCCGAGAGCCGCCCAGACGAGACAGAGACCCCACCAACCTCGGCCTTCACGACCACTTCCGAGTTCTTCCCAGTCGCTCCAACAAGATCAAATACCAACAACAACGCTGCCAATTTTGCCAGAGGGTCAGTGCAAGAACATCGACACATTCTAACGCTCAATGGTGTTTTAAGCCCCCAACGTCGTCTTCAAGGCAGCGCTGCATGAAAGGCACTAGGGTTAAGGTTAGGGTTAGGTGCCTTGAAGTCAACGGTCGCAGTACAGCCTTGAAGTCGACGGTGGGGGCTTAAAACACCATCGACACATTCTAACATCTTCATAGCTGAGAGCTGTTGAGTCTAACAGTGGATCTGTAATTTTACCTAATAACTACAAATACTGATTTCACTTGGCAGATTAGTGTATGAGAGTGAACTGCCATTTGAGGAGGAGAAGAAAGACTATACAACTCAAGATGCACGGAACAGTACACAAGGTAAGAAGTCAAATATGATTTCTTGAAGTGCAAGTATATAATATTGAACATGACTCAGCATAAGCAGTCCCTAAACACAAACATTTGCGTTGGTTCTCCAGTAGATGAATTTGTGAGAGAAGAATCACTCACAAGGGCCAGTCAGATGAGACGCTTGTCGGATATCCCCATCAGAACAGACATCAACCAGGTAACATATTCAGCAGCACTGTCATCTCTATGTATTAGACATAACTCGATTTATCCAGTTTTGAAAACTATCACCATTTGTTGTTTTATGAATGTGCCCACTTTTTTCTGGATGTCTCTATTTCCCTGTTTATGGGTCCCATTCTCAGGAAGAGCGCAGCCCTGCTACTGACCAGCTGATCCAGGAGGTGAGTTAGCTAGACATAAACAAAACAGTAACCTAAGGTGTTTGCAGTAGGAAATCAGTGGTAATATAGAGAACACATCTATTAAACATGGCCTCTTATTGCTTCCATAGACTCTGAAAAACAGTGGTTTAGAGACCCAGGCGAGAGATCCAGCGTATGTGGCCATAACCAGACAGGAAATATCAGACGCGCTGCAGTTGGATGTAGCGGAGATAGAGGGTGCAGCCCAGGGTATCCTCAACGGGCGCAGCGGGCGTGTGACGAGGCGTAAGCGTCGCCCCATCCCTGTTCCCCCCTCCAAGCCCACCCAGCCCCAGGAGCCTGCTCAGGCCACCAGTCAAATGTAGGCCAGCGCACACATGACATGAGGTCAGAGGTCATCTTGGGTGATGAGACTTTATACTGCAGGTAACATCAGCGCATTACAAATCCTGTTTTGTGAGTACTGAAACCCACAAGTTATGGCTAGGCAGAGGTGTTTAAGGGTTGTAATTGTGGTTGTTTAGCCAAGGCGAAGGAAACACATTTTTTTCGATAGAGTAATATCTCTAAAAATCTACTCATTCAACACTAATAAAGCCATATTAACAGGACACATGTTGAACATCTTTTCTTGTGTCTTTAATTTTGTCCATTCTGCTGAGTGGAGAAAGACCTTGAATGAACTGCCATGCAAAGGTACTCTCTTGAGCTTGGGCCAGGTGTGTTGGTGTGTTACCTTTAACTGTGGGAAGGGGGAAAGGCCTGAAAGAACTGTGATGCTGAAGACACCAACGACCAGTGCAAGTGCTGTGATGAAATTGTGGGGTTTTGTATGGATGTATGGAAGCACAACCTCAAAGACTACAGATCCAGAGCATTTCCTTTCCCCTGGATAAGAGCTTGAGAAGGTGCCTGAGACCCTTGCGTCCGTGACCACTTTACATCTCCCTGAGAAAGACTGGATGCTGTCTTAAAGACCCCCTCCAGTAAACTTTTTAACCTTGATAAAGTGTCCATATGGTGTATTTTGTATGATATACAGCATATCGCGAACAAAATAAGCAGTGAAACCATGGCTGAATATTTCCACCTGCACTGCACCTGAACTACAGTGACATAATAGCAGCTTGGTATCTGACAGCCTGGATCTCCACAACACTAAAGGCCAATGCCCACTGGTGGCGTCTGACGCAGATCAAGTGACGGCAAAGTTTAGAAATCCATTACTTTTAATGGAGCAAAGCCCACTGGCGGAGTCGACGCCAAAGTTTCGAAATTGTTCTCTGAGCATCAAATTGATCTCTTGAGCATCAAACCCATAGACATAAATGTGGTCGCCAGTGGCCGTTGGCCTTAAGGAACTCTCATCACAAGCTGGGCGTGAGATTGTGTAGTCAGAGAAGGGGCTACTGAATATTAAATGAGTTAAAGGTGTAGTTATATCAAAGTCAATTTGCAGCCATGACATTTTTTTCATGGAATAAAACTTCTAAATGCTATTTAGAATGAGGAACAGGGAGTTTAAAGGAGTTTTTAAAGGTTAATCAATACCTGGAGTGGGTCTTCAAGACAGATGGATTGGTTTATTTTTTTATACTTTTACTTTTTTGATGTATCTAAGCAACAAATCCTTCACGGCTGACAGATGTCACTTTTATTTTTAAGGAGGATTTGAAATCTGTTGATCACTTGTCAATACTTTTTACTGTCTTTTTTCTGTATTTAAGGAACAAAATTCCTCACTGAATGCCCACATTTTTGACCAGTGGCACTTTTTATGAGGGATTTGAAATGTGTTCATCATGTTTCAATACTTCTTACTCAGTTTTCTTTTTTAATTCTTAAGATGATACTTGTTCAAGAAATGTTGCGTAGATATGGAATGTGGAAGATAATTATGGTTCCTTGGTCAGATATTAACAAGATGCATATTTATTTTTAGCTTGACTTTTGATGTTAGTTCCCAATCTGAAGTAAATTGTTGAAACCAATTTTTGTGGGGCGGTTTTTCAACTCCTCCATCAGTGACTGTTGGGTAGTTTAGTAGACATATCAGATACCACTGATGCATTAATCACTCTCACCCACTTTTAGTCCACTTTTCACCATGGCTGTCTCATAGGAAAATGTTGAGATATACAATTCTGTTGAAATACCTGGTATCGCATAACTCAAATGTTATTTTTATTTACATTGTTATGTTACCCTGTTGCTACTAACTTTATTTATGTATTTATCTGTAAAGGACCTCAAGTCCAGATCTGTCGTATACTAAAGAGACAGACAGACTATTGTAAATTGTTTGTGCTAGAACTTCCATAGATGTATTGTTGTGTGCACATTGCACATGTCTACAGCATACCTGGAGTATGGTGGATGTGGAGAAGTTAATCTGGTTCATAAGAGATCAACTGGTTTTGTTAGGGTAATATTTAGCACTTTACAATTGGATGTGAGTAGGTTTAAGTGGAAGGGTTTTAAGAGGTCACTGCACATACATCACTCACAGAGGTCTTAAGACTGTCATTTTTAAAAAATAATATGTGCTTACTGTATTCGTCTTATTTTCTTTGAATGTTATTGCGGAGCTGAAAAGATTTCTTTGTCCTCTTAATTAACCTCCTCTTTTACCACTCTCTTTTCTTGAATTAAATGAGGTCAACCGTATGTTGATGCCTGATTATGAGAATTGTTCTGATCATTGTGGTTATTTAATGGTATGATATCATTACTGAGTTTGAAGTAATAAAGCTCATTTCCACCACCAAATATAAACCATACATCATTTCTAAAGACAACTCAAGTAGAAAACATGAAACATGTTCCATGTAATGAGAAATAAAGAAAACTCGTAAAGGACATAAACATAAAGAAATCCAAAGTATTGCATAAATATTGTTTTGAATTTAAAAAGACTTTAGAACTGAAGTAAAAATGGCTTTGAAACTGGCCAGGTGAGTAATACTCGCTGTTCTATGCCAGATAAAGACATAGAGATGCATAATTGATTTGTCTTTATAGTAAAATTGCACATACTTCCAAAGCTTAGTGTTTCTAAAACATGTATTGAATTATCAATTAAAATAAATTGCCACACTTTGACATATATGTTTTGCCACATATTCTATTTATAAACAAAACCATGTAAGTCAATGTTATATATAATATATGCTCACATTCAAGATGTATGCATCATGTACTGTATGAAAAATTACTAGCAGACGTCAACATGAAAATGCCAGAAATTGCCAACGTCAACAAGAAATGCCAGCAATTCAAAAGGCCACTATTGTTTGAGAAAACACTGCTAATCCTATGGCACAAGGCAGCAACACTGGCATGCATTCACAATTCTTTAGGAAGTAACACCGCACTGTTGAATTTAATCTAAATTCACCTGATACATCTCAGATTCACTCACTGACCAGTTTTTTTTAAATGTGCAAATGTATTCATGCAAAATGTAAATAGAAACACATGCACAGCTTAAATAAACTAATGCAAACTCCACTGGAGCTAAGCCAGAACACTATAAACAAAGTTCTACACTGCATCATATTCAATGAAACACACTGTACAAATGACTAAAAGCATTATACTGCACCACAAATACAATAATTTCCATAAAAACATTACTTTGGTCATTTTTTACAAATTTGTTGCTTCTAAGCACAGCAGTTACTGAAAAACACTATGCTACAGACTGACCTAAAATAGCTAAAATAAGATAGTCTATTGCTGCTACAATAAGTGCACATGGGGCAGCCGTGGCCTACTGGTTAGCGCTTCGGACTTGTAATCGGAGGGTTACCAGTTCGAACCCCGACCAGTAAGCACGGCTGAAGTGCCCTTGAGCAAGGCACCTAACCCCTCCCCAAGCGCCGCTGTAGCAGGCAGCTCACTGCGCCAGGATTAGTGTGTGCTTCACCTCACTGTGTGCTGAGTGTGTTTCACTAATTCACGGATTGGGATAAATGCAGAGACCAAATTTCCCTCACGGGATCAAAAGAGTATGTATACTGTACTGTACCTATACTTACTTACTTATATACATTAATAATGGGCTGCTTACAGGGGACATATTGACATGGCACTAATGTCATGATTGCACGTAGACTAGTGCAAGGCAAAAAAACTGTGATAGAAGCATTTTGAATTTTTACATCACAGCATGTAATCTTGGGCATTGTGCTCTGCTACTGGCAGTTGTTCACAAAGGCAACATTAGCAACTGCCTTGGTTATCAATACCTCATTCTCAACAGTATATTTTAAGGGCATGTGCTATCCTGTAATTGAATTGAATTGAAAAAATAACTGAATTGAATTGAATTGAATTATACTGAATAAGGGGCAGACTATAACTAAAGTTCAATTCCAGAGTTCATGGCAAATTTGAAAACATCTACATTTAGATGGCCTCCATCTAAGCTCAGCACATGTAAGATCAGTGAGTCCATGGGCTGGTTGAAATGTTGGTCCTTGGTGCCATCTGTGAGTTTCTGTGTTCATGATTGGCTGATGATATAATCAGAGCAATGACAACCAACGACCCACACACAATAAAAAAAAGTTTCTAGATTGTAGTGTTCAGCTCTTGTCCCAGACAGGCTGGTGAACTATTCATTGGGATTTGGGTTAGCGTCTGGATACTGAAACAGGTCAAAAGTCAAAACCTTACTGATGACGCAGTCTCCTTGCTGTAGGGAAGAGAGAAGAAAGACAATCGGACATATGCATAGCAACATTTTTCATATTCTGGTCTATGGATATAAAACCTTAGCCTGGCCCTGCCCACCTTAGATCAACTTTCAGGGAGATACTAGTCTGGGACACGATAATTCACTAACGTTTCCCTCAGACAAAGAAAATGTCAGGCCAATCAGTGACGAGAGGGGAAGACAAAACCGAAACTTATTGTGATAAACAGTAGCAGCAACACCTGCAAACATCAAAAAATGCCGTTGGACGAATGCAGAAATGTATTTACAGCAAAGGTAGACCCATATACATTGTTTCCTGACTGCTGTTTATTGTCAGTTTGTTAAGTTTAGATGAAGTAGGAAGTAACATTAGGAATCTCTGATCAATGTGATTAGTAAGGCTGGACCAATTATTTCAAAGATTTAAAAAAAAAAAAAAAAAACTGTGTCTGTGAATTGTTGTTTAACTGCTTTATGTACACACCTCAGGGTAGACCCCAAGCAAAGAGTCAGCCTTGGTGTAGAACTCCTCTTTCAGAGAGATCACAATGGCCTGGAAATTCTGCACTGACTGATCCTTTATGTAGTTAGCCACCTGTGCATCCAGTGTAGTAGAACAAACAGAGGTCAAATGCAGTTCTTCCAAGGACTTGGCTGTCCACAAGATGTACAAGATAAAATGTAAATATTTTTCAAACAATAGAATTGCATCCAGCTTTAATACCTTTTGGAGGGTTCTTTTGAGTTTCACAATTAAAATTCAAAACCATGCATATTAGTATGCATTTTATGAAAAAGTATGCATTTTATGAAACTTACTATTTATACAATTTGGAACTGAGATGTTGATGTTAGCTAACTAGCTTCTCTCTGACCTTGCCTATGTTAGTGTTATCCAATGCTGCATCAATCTCATCCAGAACAAAAAATGGAGCTGGCTTGTAGCTGTAGTACATAAGACAGAAAAAGAAAAACAGTGCACATATTATAGCACCACAAAAATGCCATATCAAGTTTGAAATCCAAACACGAATTTAAATATCCACTGTGTGATAACAGGGCCAGCCTTACCTACATGAATGGCAAATAACAGAGCCAGGGCAGCTACGGTCTTCTCTCCTCCAGAGGTTGTCCATGGGACAGAACCTCTTCCCAGGAGCCACACAGTTGTAGTTGATGCCATCTAAGTATGGTTCCTCGGGGTTCTCTGGGCCCAGGAAGGCCTAAGAGGATAAAGGATGCCCTTAAAATGGAACCATTGAACTGCATCATAGTTCATCTTTGATAAGGCCTTTTAAAGGCTTCCTCACTGGACATTGATTTATTGATTGTGACATTAGCCTTGATCACAGTACCTGTGCACTGCTGTTGCGTGAGAGGGCTTTGTAGATCTCATCAATGTTGGTGGCAACAGACTCGAAGCAGGCGTTGAAGCGGTCAAATCTCTCCTTCTTGATCTGTTCAAATGCCTGCTTGGCTTTCTTTGCTCGTTTACGCGCGGCTTCAAACTCTACCAAACATAAAAGACCAAAATTCCCTTCAGATACTATGGATAAGGATAACTAAAAATGTCAAACATTCTCTCTATAGCAACTTCATCTCTTTCAGAATAAAAATACAGTTTAAACCGTTTTCCAGTCTGTGGTTTTAAAATATACCGCATGTCTCTGATGTGATAATTTTCTCCCACCCCTGACATGCTCTCCCCCCATCCCTCTGCACCCACCGTCGCTGGTCTCCTGGAACGTGTCCCTGACACTCTCCAGCTTCTCCATGGCCTTCATGTTGGGGGCGCTGATCCGCTGCAGGACGCTCTGCTGCTCGTTCAGCCTTTGCTGCAGCGTGTTCATCTCCGCCTTGATCTCCTCCTCAGACAGAGCATCCTGGGGGGGTAAGAGAAAGGAAGGGGGGGGGGTGGCGGTATTCTGCTCATCTTGCCTTAAAAATACGCTGACAGTCTCCTTCTTAGAACAAATGTCACCAGCTCGGCTTTGCGATGGCGGCTCCAGTGTTCGGGCTGATGAATGTTTCATGTGCTTGGGAGAGTTTGGCATACCTTCAGGTCTTCGGAGAGATTGCTGTAGTCGATCTCTATCAGGGCCTCTTTGGCATGAACAGAGCTGGAAGTCTTCTGACTGCTGACAGATTCCTCCACCTGGGTGCTCCCCTGGGCGGAGAGATGGGATTAATGCATCTGGGGGAAAAACAAAACACTCGACAGACAGGCAGTGAGTCAGCAGGAAATCAAACAGGCATTAACTGCACTTCTGCATGTGGTTTTGTATTAAGCCATTTCTGTGATTGCCATACCTCCCCCTGGCTTATATCATCCATGGTGCCTGATTTGAGTGGCAGCCGGATGTCTTGCTTCTTCCAGGCTTGGAGCAGGTTGTGTCTGTCACTGCGTTTCTGCTCCAGTTTGGTTTCAATGGCTGTCACCTCCTTCTGCAGCTGGGTCAATTCTCTGCAAACATAATTTGGGGAGCTGGGTTAGCATGCAGTGACCTGAAAGTAAAGGGTTCGATTCCAGAGCAGCTGTCACTGTTGTGCCCCTGAGCAAGGCCCTGAGTTGCTCCAGTGAGACGGATGTAAATCATTCCAGATAAAAGCATCAGCCAAATAAATAAAGATAAAGATAATCATCAGAGCCTTATCAGACATATCAGACAAGTAAACTACAGTACAACAGCCCCAGAATATTCTACAGTCACCAAATACCAGAATCTCAATCTGAAGGCCGTTCAAATCTTTTTTGAATATTTCATTGACAAATATGACAGATATGGTTGATAGAAATGCTTGTGTAAACATACTTGTTTGCACCACCAAGCTTCTTGCGAATCTCCTCCATCTCACGGTTTTTGTCATTCACTTCTGACTTTTTGGTGAGGTGTTGGTTCTTCAGGTCTTGGAGCTGAGCCATAGTTTCATCAATAATCTTCATGTGTCTGTGCTCCTCCTACATCAACAAACAGTACAAAAGAGCTTACACGTACCACTACAATGAAGGTTACAAAAGTTTAGCACAATAAGTTGTGCTAAATTCAATAGTGCTCAACAAGCTGCACACTGATATGATACATTGAAATGAGACTAGCTAGTAGCTACTCTAGCTTTCCCGTTCCCCAATAATGCCCCCTGTTACCTTCTTAAGTCTTTCAATTTCACTCTCATCCTTCTTCATCGTCTGTTCCCACATCGTCACTTTCTCCTGGTCCTCCTTCAGCTGGTTCTTCTCATAGTGGCCAGACGAGTGGCCAGACGAGTCTTCTGGGTCTCAAACTCCAGACTGGAGAAACCACAAGAAGGTGTTTTTAGATATAGCCTTGGATGCCAGCAAACAGAACAGCACAGTCTCCTAGTGTGGGGGGGGGGGGGGGGTGAGGCTTACCGTTTTTTGGCTATTTCATTCTGCCTCTTCACCTTCTCTTCCTCAAACTCTCTGATATTTCTCTTATATACCAATCTCTTCACAAAATTCCAGAAAGACTTCATCCTCCACCTGATGAACACAAAGCAAGAAGTGAAGTAACAGTCTGCAATGTACCGGTTCCTGGTTGATGTCAGAGGCTTTGGAAGGAAATTATCTGGTACCAGATTCATGCGGTCCCTGAGCTCTGTGATATCCTTCTCACAGGACTGGATGATCCTCTTGATGTCGTTGATACGGGGGCCAAAATTGGCAAGTGCACTCTCCAATTTAGACTTCTCCTACATACAATTTAGTGGATGTTAAAGAGAAAACAAAGAAGTAAGTAAAGATGCCAGGGATTAGAGTTCATATAATAACACTGCCTGTTTTATTCTATGGCATTGAGGCCCCACAGGGGACCAAACAGCTCAGGCGAGTCAAATGGAGTACAATTAAATAATTATGCACTAATGAATAATTAAGGTTACCTTGCTCAGTTTTATTTCTCTACCTTGAGCTCCTCGGTCAACTTCTCCTTTTTGTCTTTCAGTTTGTCGACCGCCTTCTCATCCCAGCACCTGGCCATGGCCTTCAGGTCACTCGCTCCGCCAGATATGACGCCCGACTTCTGGAAGAGTGTGCCATCCAGGGCTACGGTCTGTCAGTAGAAAGGAAAAGGAGAAAGACATGGACAAGGGCCCTTTAAAAAGAGCACCAGTGTACCGTTTCATAATGAGGAGAGGTGAGGCATATGTATCAGCAGATGTTAATGCAATTTCCATTTCCCCAGTGTGGACACATGCATGAGTGTGTTTGCTGGTGCTTCACATGAATATTAATGCACTGTATATTTCTGTGATGTTTATAGACATACATACACTATGCACCAGTGCTGCATCTACCTTGTGTCTGTAGTATACACCAGTGCTTCATCTACCTTGTGTCTGTAGTATGCACCAGTGCTGCATCTACCTTGTGTCTGTAGTATGCACCAGTGCTGCATCTACCTTGTGTCTGTAGTATGCACCAGTGCTGCATCTACCTTGTGTCTGTAGTATGCACCAGTGCTGCATCTACCTTGTGTCTGTAGTATGCACCAGTGCTTTATCTACCTTGTGTCTGTAGGGCCCTCCAAACGCAACCCTCCGTGCATCCTCCACATTCTCACACACCAGCGCATTGTCACAGGCGTACTGCAGAGCCTTCTTGATGTGCGTCGTAGCGGATCACATCAATCACCAGCTTAGCCCCCCGCAGCTCGCGCAGCTTCTCGTCAATAGGCTTCACCTGCCGGGCAGACCCATGTCCATAAAAGGTGATGTATGCTCATTGACCGTGCCAAAACAGAGCGGAGTCCAGTGACCGCGGTTAAGTCCAGGCGTGACCTGTACCTCTAAGTAGTCCAGGGGCAGAAAGGTCTCTGGCTCCCCCCTCTGCTCTTTGATGTACTGGATGCAATCCCTGCCCGTCTTCTCCGAGTCCACAATGATGGCGTCCATGTTCTATCCGAGGACCTTGGTCACCGCAATCTGAAACTTCTTTTGTGTCGGCTGGCACAAATCAATCAGCCTGCCATACTACATGCGACAGGAAAAGGATAAGCCAATACAATATATTAAGAACATTTGAATTAGTTTAGGCATATCCCAATATATTACAAAGATAAAATCTCTGTGCACTGGCTGTTTACGGATCCCAGGTGCTGGTGATGTGCAGGAATAACAAAAAAATCTTTAAAAAATAAAGACTATCACCCCATGCTGGTCTAAAATTAATTGTTTATTAGGAGTGAGTGTCGCGTTTTGCTGTTGGCTTCCTCAGGTTCACTCTCCTAATAAAAAATTAATATTAGACCATTAAATTGAATTTAATTGTTGTTGTAAATAATCTATGTAAACTATGACAGCACACAAAAACCTCTGACGAAACTGTAATACTTTATCACTACACAAAATAAGAAAACCTTTAAGAGTAAAAAAAAAAGTTGAGTGGCTACAAATCAATACTTACCAAGTGAAAAATCTGTGGAAAAATTGAAGTAAAATTTTGTAGTGTTAGACCTCAGTCTTACCACAGAGCCAGGATACAGTCTCTTGATGCTGTCCATGATCTCAGCCTTCCGCTGCTGTCTGCTGTTCTCCTGCCTGTCAATCCTGGCATCTCCGAGCTGCTCCATGACCTGCACCCCACATCAGGAATACACAAAGACAATCCTCTGGGTTGATCCTATGCTGGCTCCATGCATACACATGAAGTATTGAAGTATTGAACATTGAAGTATTAATAGGCCACCACACTCTCTCTCTTCTTATACAAACGGGTGCTATTACCAATTGCAAAAGTTCAAAGTCAAAAAAGGTCAGACTCCAAAAAAAATAAAGTTATCTTTTTTAATCTTTTTTCAAGTAGCGACAGGGGTAACAAACAAACAAACATTTTGGCCAGTTAGGCCTACATCAGTGTCTGACACTGATGTCAGACACTGAGACACTGATGAAGGCCTAACTGGTCAAAATGTGCCCATGGCAGCATAATGAATGTTTTCTAGTAACAGACAGGCTATGTTGAGGCACCTGATTGAGCTCCATGTTTATCTCATCAATCCTCCTCTTAGCCAGCTCCACCTCCTCTGTCAGCTCCTCTTCCAGACGCTTTTGCTCATCCAGAGACTGCCTAGGATACAGACACAGAGTGGCTAGACTGCAAGTGGTTTGCTGATTAAGAACTTGGGAGACACTTATGCAGGAAGTCTTAGACAAAGCATACCTGCTGGTTGCAATATAGTCCTCCAGATTTTCAATTCGCTTTTGGTTCTCCTCTATCTCCCTGATTTTCTGCTTGATCTTGGCCTAGAGGGAAAAAAGCATGAAGTATCTTAACTTTTGTATATGTACAGTACAGGGCATTAACTCTCAACACACAGAGGAATTCATGCTCTACCTCTGTCTCAACTTTCTTTCTCTCCTCGAGGTCCAAACGGTCCTGGTCGGCCTTCTGGTCCCGGTTGAACTTCTCTAGTTCCTGTGCGAGTGTGGCAGCCCGCTTGCTGGCCTCTTCCTTGAGACGGTGGTACTGCTTCACCTGGAGGCCAGAAAAAATCAGTGACACTTGCTGACATTGACATGGAGCTCTCTCTCTCTCTCAGACGCCACTGACCTGCAAAACTGACCTGGTTCTCCTCCAGCTGGAGGTCCTGTCCCTGGCTCTGCGCCTCCTCCTCCATGCGCTCCTCAAACTCTTGTCTGGCCATCTCCACTGCCCCCTGCTCCTGGTCCAGCTCATCCATGTCCGCTTTGCGCTTCTTATACATCTTCTGGGCGGGGACTTGCGCGCGGCCTCCAGCTTTTTAATCTTGTGAGCAGTGTTCTCCTTGGCTTTGATGTACTGCGGTCTACTGTTCAGCTCAGCATCTTTCTCTCTGAGGGTTTGAGGAATGCAAGTGTAAGCACAGACTGAGACTTGTAATGAACTGAATAAGAATAATACACATTTCAATAACAGATTTAATTATTTTCAACAGATACATGGAGTAGACTTCAAATTGTTTTATTTAGCAGTCATATTTATCCTCCAAGGTCAGGTAGAGAATTGTGAAGGAGTACATATCTGCAGTATTTTTACTTGAAGTAAAATTTGACAGTTGTCTCCTGTCAACTACAATCTTCAGTTCTCTCTACCATCTCCAGAGGTCAGTAAACCTACTCTACCTACAGCTAACTTCATCTCTTTCTCCACATTCTGCTGGTCCTTCGTCATCCTCCCCAACTCCTTTTTCTTCTCCTTCAGCTCTTCCTCAATGTGATCCATCTTTTTCCTGTCTTTCTCAATCCCACGGTTGCGGTGGGAGAGCTCCCGATTAAGTTTCTCGATCTCTGCCTCATTGTGATACAGCTTAAAGAGCTGCAACTGGACATGAGCCCTCGCCACCTCGTCCTTGAGTCTCTGGTACCGCTCAGCCTGATAGAGGAGAGAGAAAGAAGTGAAATAAAATTGAATCTTAATTGTGAAAAGAGGGACAGTTGTTATATTACTGTTATAATGCAGCATGACTATATGGAAGATATTGAATAACTAAATGGAAAATCCATCATACTACCTCCTTTTCTTGCTTGGCTTCTTTGCGTTCGGCGGCAATATTCTTTTTGCGATGGTAATTGAACTGCGTTTCCTCCTCTGCTTTGACCATTTCCTTCTTCCTGCGGTCATACTCTTGCGCCAGCTCACCAGAGCGTGAGATCTCCTCAAACAAGGCCGTCCGCTCTTTAGGGTTTTTCATAGCGATAGATTCCACTGCTCCCTGTGACAACACAGGCAGAGAGGCTATTGCTAGAAAGACTATGAATGCTCAACACAGAGGGACAATCCTAAAGGGAACTCAACAGATTGGTTCTGATCAATCTGCACAGGACACTTGAACAGACTGTGTATGCCTCAGTTTGAGAGTGAGTTGAAGAGGGGGTGCATACAGTAACTCGAGCTTTCTTGCTGGATTGAATCGACAGTTGGAATAACTCTTGGAATGACTCTGCTTCATGTTATAGCTACAGTATAGCTTATCTCAACCATTAATGGATAAAATACTTAATGGGGTCAATAGCGGACATCATCAGGCTTTGTTCATTGTTCAGTATTGTCACTCTCCTGTAACCAACATAATACACACTGAGAGAAACACAGAGTACTAACTGCATTCTGAGAGCCCCACCACTTTATTGTTGATCCGATATTCAGAGGAGGAACCTAGTAAGGATAAGCAAAATCAGTGGTAAAAAAGTGGTGAAAAAACAATGTTCTAAAATAGCCTTCTTAATGGCATACCTATGATGACTCTTGTGAGGGTGCATTCATCTCCATTTCCCTCACAGTACCCCATGCCAACAGAGGCACGGTTGCCAACGGGGGCGCCATGGATGAGATCTTTCAGTGTTTTGACACGGAGGTTACTGGTCTTCTCCGCCAACACAAAACTAATGGCATCCATAAGGTTGGACTTGCCTTAAGCGTTGGAGATAATCATGACATTTCAAGTGAAATAATAAAGTTGGATTTTGAACCTGACCCAAGAAAACGTATGATTTCCATGAACAGTGACATGGTTGCTGTGGGCTATTAGCCCCAAGCCCTCTATACCACTGTGGCATATAGACTACCCCTTGAGCACAAAGGGGGTGGGGCTGTAGTTACAAAAATAGATAGAGCCTGCAGTTATTCCAGCGCAGCATTCCACAACGCAGGTAAACAAACAATCATTATATGCCAAACAACACTTTTCACGGCAGCCATAAATCAAACAGACATATGTAGCTGAAAAAAAAAAAAAAAAGAAAACCTAAAGCTGTCTGGAGTAGCCTCGTGTGATGTACATGAGCTAATATCTTTATTGACTTACCCGATCCATTGGGTCCATTAATTGCGGTGAATTTATGGAAAGGACCGATGATTTGGCGACCTTTATATGATTTAAAATGTTCTATCTCTATCAATTTCAGGTAGCCCATAATGATGCAGTAGCCTAATCAGTTGTGAGATTATTTAGGCGACTTTTCTGCGGTGCGCAGCTAGTGCAGAGGGGAGCTAAGCAGGCTACAACCCGTGTCCATATTTCCAGAATGTCAATCGTTTAGTCACCACTACGGGAATGCATTACTGGTGTGGCACAAAACATGCCCTGAACTTGTAAACTGCAATAAACATGCACATCTCATTGCTTATCTTTCTATTCTTTGAACGCTGGTGGTTGGTCTCGCGAGACAATGTCTAGACAGAATGTGCAGGGGGAACCAAACCGAGCCAAATAGGCTAATCCAAATATGAAATAAGTCATGTGGTACAGCTATACATCGACTATATTAATATTCAAAATAGATAATAAGACTATTTTAAAATTATAATCATTTGATAGCCTACACAGTTCTACCCAACCACAAGAGAAACAAGATATTCATGTTTCCATGGTGACAGAATGCGTCAAACAAAGTTTTGGGCCAGGCGCAACACAGTTTCATTTCAGACAGACTGGATGCCTAGGCTACATTGTTTCTAACGAAAAAGGTTTGCAATATTAGTAGCCTACGTAATTAGCCAGGGTGAACCCAGACGTTCACCCAGACTTCTACTTAATCATAGTCTTATTTGATTTAGCACAGTTTTTAATTGCCTTTTCGCAGGCTATTTCCATAGCCAGCATTTCGCCTGGTCTAATGATTATTTAGCAACTTAAGGCTACAGCAATCAAGTCTTTTAATGAACCCTTTTGTTTATTTTGTTTTATTTTATTAAAGGGGAAATAGTCGCGAGGGAGAAATGTATAAAGTTGACCTGCCTGTGGACAACTCTGTGGCTTTGGCGGTGGAACGCCGAAGGGCTGCTGAGGCGGCGCGCCAAAGCAGAATCTTCAACCCCAGGAACCGAGTGATAGGTTTGGACC
Source organism: Alosa pseudoharengus (assembly GCF_046254945.1). Lineage (NCBI taxonomy): Eukaryota > Metazoa > Chordata > Actinopteri > Clupeiformes > Clupeidae > Alosa > Alosa pseudoharengus. Next base: position 19,913,459 of record NW_027468881.1, read on the forward strand.
TTCAAGCGCTGGATCAACAGGCAGCAGAGAGGAGAGAACGGGAGGAACGAGAGAAGGAATCTCAAAAGGCATACGGTAGCCTAACCATTCATCCTAAATGTAGCAAGACCTCTCTCCGTCCACGTCAAATTTATATTGTGGTTCTGTACATTTTGTGAAGTGGTTAAGCAATGGCATGTATTCATGTTACAGATGCCTTGCGCGTGACAAACGATCACATGTTAGAGCAAAGTCAGCGAGAAGAAGAAGAGAGAAGAAGAGAACAGATGAAAGATCTGGTTCAGTTCAGGGCCACTTATCAGCGTCCAGAAGATTCTCGTGATGCCGACCTCACGTGTGACCGACAAGGGGCGCTCGCGCTTAACCTTTCCATCCCAGAGTCACTGGGGCCTGCAAGCATGCAAGTATTTAAGGTAGGATGGTGTTAAATAGGCTGTGCTCCTTTTCTTTGTGGTTTGTAACCCCTGTGAATAGCGTGAACAACATATTGTTTCTGGGTGTGGCCAGGGAGAGGACCTTGGGGAGAAAGAGAGGAAAAGAGCTCAAATCGAGGAGACGGAGAGGCAGCTGAGAGCTCAGAGAGAGGACACAGAGAAACTGCGCCTGTGGCACAAACATGAAGGTGAAAGCAGAAATGTTCATGGACATTTTCACACCTGTCCTACACGCTTAGTGCACTGCAATCGAAATATCCTCAGTGGCTCTTTGATCACTTAAATGGCTAGAATTGTGTGGATATACAAATATTGTGTATGACACACATACACTCATGTACACACACTCAAACTGGGTCTTTCTGATGGGTATACAATGCTGCCTCACTTTGTGTATTTTTCTCTGTGTGTGTGTGTGTGTGTGTGTGTGTGTGTGTGTGTGTGTGTGTGTGTGTGTGTGTGTGTGTGTGTCTGTGATCATGTTGGTATATGTTTCAGAGCTGCAGCAGGATAAGTACCTTGTGCAGCAGGACCTGAGGTCTGCCCATCTCCAGGCTCTGGAGGAGGAGGGCAAGAGAGTTGAGCGTCTGGCTCTTACCAGCTTCAACCAGTCCCTGGTAGGCAGAACACAGGCTTGGCAACACACACGCACACACACCCCACTTACTGTGTGATGTTTGCAGAGTGTGTTCATGCAAATGAACATTTTCAAAGGCGAGACCTTATTCAGTAAAATGCAAGACATTTATTATTCATAGTGTTTGTTTTAAAGGAAAATAACTTGCATCATCAGTGCCACAGACAAATAATTTTAATTGATGCTGTATGTGTGTGGGTGGTAGTGCCCTCCTTTTAAAAGAACTGCCATTGTGGCCTTGGATTGTTTGTTTTCACACAAATTAGCCAGAGGGAATTGTAATGAGGTGTTACGTTTTTAAGGCCCCCTCTTTATGGCCTCCCAGGCAGCAGAACTTGACATTGCTTTTTATGGACTTGCACTTAACAGATGCCACTCAAGTCTTTTGAATGGTGCCAGTCCTTTCTGACCGGCAGCTGGTGTCTGTGTGCTTGTGTGTGTGTGTGTGTGTGTGTGTGTGTGTGTGTGTGTGTGTGTGTGTGTGCATGTGAATGTGTGCTCTTCACAGGCCGAGGAGCGAGCGGCGAGAGAGAGACGCGAACGTGAGCAGAACATTGGCATGGCGATGGCTGAAATCCACCACATGGTAACCTCTGATCTCCTGACCGAATGTCCCGAGGCTGCAGAGCGAGCGCCGTGGCCGGGCTGGGGTCAGCACGTGCTGACGGACCGCTGGAGAGGGATGACCGCCGAGCAGCGAGCTGCCATCCTCAGGGAGCAGGAACAACAGCGCCTAGAGAAAGAGGTAAAGAAACAGGGCTAGGAGGGCGCTGTGGCGCAGCATGTACTGGTCCGAGTGCCAATGGGGACCCAGGTTCGAATCCGACCTCTGGTCATTTTTTCTCGATTCCCACCCCATCTCTCTCTCCCACCTTACTTCCTGTCACTCTTCACTTTCCTGTCCAAATACAGGCAAAAAGCCCCAAAAAAATACTTAAAAAAAAAAAAGAAATGGGGCTAAATATGGTCAGCCATCCGGCTACTATAGCATCCCCAGGCACGTCTCCCCAGAGAGGGCTGCCGGCGCCCTGCGGACGCTGGGAGTGCATTACTGCAATGAAATGTGCTGACCGCTCGTTTAGCTGCCTCACTTCCTGCGCTTCGACCCATCGTTCTATTTGTGCCATTATCCCCTCCTCTCCTCTGCATTTCATTTTCGCTCAGAAACAAAGAGAGGAGGAGCGCCAACGGGAGCAAGCCTGGGACCAGGAGCGTCTGGAGCAGGCCAGGGCCCTGGAGGAGAAGGCCAGGAGGGAGCATGAGCTGGACAGACAGAGGAAGATGGAACTGGCCCGACACAACCAGCAGCTGGCCCAGGAACAGCAGCAGCAGTAAGCAGACCGTGGCTGAGCTTTCTTTGCTGATGCCACCTAATTGTTAAGAGTTAACTGAAAGCAAGACATATTTTGGGGGGGTGCTTGCAAAAAAATGTCTTTGTGTCTCTCCTGGGTTCTGCAATCAGCAACAAAATTTTCAACACTATTCGGCTGCATCAACCAATTGCAAAGCGTCCAGTGAAACAACCATGCCTATGTGTTATTTGGCATGTGTGCACCACCTTGAAGGTAGGGGGTGCACTCCTGTGGTGGTCTGGCAGAAGTTAGCAAGAAATGCTAACCTTCTTTCCAACGCCCTCAAAGCCATCACAGTGCTGTGGCTTCACACGCTTGTCCCCAGAGCCCATCAGTTACCAAGACAACAGGCCTCCCTTGAATACTCGTTAAGGCAAGGTAATTTAACTGATGTTGTGCAGATGCAAGCAGGCTGGGCTCTAAAAGACAGATTTGCAGCCCGCTTGCTCCGGTACCGCTCACACTCCACCAGGCTAGCCTCACCCTGAGCTGAGCACGCATCAGACCATCATTAATCACCCATACAAGATGTGTTCACACGTCGCAGGCTAGCACATTATGATTGACAGTTATATTCTTGTTATGTCCTTACATATGCAAAAACACTATGCAGGGTTGTAGGCAATATTGAGCTCCTTTTCACAAACATGCTTCACTTGCCATTTGCTCGTGCCTGTTTAGGTTTAGGTCTGATGGTGAAACAGAGCGTATGAAAGAAGCACAGTGTGAATTCGAGGAAAGAAATCGAATTTTATCAAGTTTTTTTTTTTTTTCATCATACACCTCACACACATTTGAGCACTTAGTCACAGCTAGTAACAGTTAAGGGGTGTGTGTGTTTTAATTGTGATGCCATTGTCAGTGTTCCTGCCACCCTGTGTGTGTAATTGCCTAGAATCATCTAAGTGGTCACAATTTAGTGGTTAGGTTTTGACAGCCATGATTACCAACCTCCTGCAGATACAAAATGGAATTTAAATGGGTTGAGATTTTGGGTTGATAAATTTGACATTCACTCATAAAACTAAAAACATATTTCTTCTTCAAGTTGTGGAATTTATATGCATTTTCTATTGTATTGGTTCTGTTATGATCTATCCAGACTGGACTTATTTGGCTTTAGAAGTGAGGTAAATCAGAAAACATAAATAATTTCAGCTCTCTTGCTGTCTGGCAAACTCTGAACATTAATTTCTCTCTCCCTTTTCTTTTTCTCCTTCTCTGCACCAGTCAGCAGTACTTGGACAAGCAGCTTTACACCAACCAACCGGCGGTCAGCTACTTCACCCAGTTCAACACCAGCTCCCGCTGATCACCAGCCTCTTCCCAGTCACAGCATCCCCACACTATACTCAACAGCAGAGACAAATAAAGCTTTTTCCACTAGTACTGTAGAAGGCTAGTAATCCTGTTATTTTGGTGCGTGCCCCTAATATGACACTGTACTCAAGTCAGTGAGAGGATTCATGTCTTCCAAAGTGCTAAAAGATTATACCCCTCTCGCACAGGGCTTTGGTTTGAGGGAGAAAGAAAATGATATGGATAATCACAAAAGGCGACATCTGTTTTGATTGAGATTGTTCCAAGGGTTTTTATTTATTTATTACGTAATTACAGTGGCTTATTCATCATACGAGTACAATAATCATTTCTTCCTCAGAAAAGAAAGCCAAACACAAAGCGAACCTCCCCTCCCCTCCCCTCCCCTCTCTCCTCCTTCAGCTCTCCAGCTGCCAGTCACTCCCACCCCTCCCGTGGCACAGACAAACCCAGCACACAGTGTAAGGGGATATGCCCACACAGACTGGCACACACACACAGGCCTCCCCTTCAGCCACATTCTGATAACACTGCAAACACTACGTCCACTCAAGCCACCGGTGCTCAGTCATCTTCACAAATGTCTGTTTTTTTTTTTTTCAATTTTAGTTTTCTGTTGTAAGTATAGAAAGGTCCTAAAAGAGAAGTGACGATCAATCAAGGTCCTCAAAAGCAAAGGAAGCCAACAGAGAAAGGCAGTATAGTGTATATCTGTAATTCACTCAGTCTCTCATGCATAGCCCCCAACATTTTGCCCAGACACTCACAACACTGAACTCTAGCAGCAGATTGGTGGAATATTGGCATACCTTCGCATCATTACTTATTCCCGTATGAAAATAGATTAGTCTAGAAGTATTTTGTCCTGAGCATGTCTCTCACAGAAAACACAGGATGGACTGATCGCATGCCGCTACACCCCTCTTAACCGACAGTCTAATCTGGATCAATCCCATCATATCCCCCAGGACTTGCGATCACGGCTAAGACGTCAGCTGGCCACAGTTGGAACGGTGTGTGTGTGTTTGTGTATGTGTGTGTGTCAGCACTTTGCCAATGCTCCCTGTCGAGTGTGTGTGTGTGCGGGTGCGATGTGTTCGGACTAAGCTGCTGCACCCCTCTTTACGTCTCTGCCTCAGCAGAAACTGGATCTCGGGCAACAGATACACACAATACTGCGGCTTATGGGCTACTAGAAAGCAACCAAACAAACAATGGTGGTTCACTGTGTCATTTTTTACCCCTTGACAAAGTCAACACATATTGTGAGGATAGGTGGAAGAAGGTTTCTTTTTTTTTTTCTGGACTTTTATAAACTACGGTCACAATTTTTTTCTGAAAACAGCCATGACACATTTAACATGTTCAACAATGGTAAATTAAAAAAGAACGCATATTTTAAAAATCTATAAGCAACACTTCAAATGAAATAAAAAAGAACAAAATAGCTGTAAAACAACTCAATATAACACAATCTTTTGGGTTATATTTACATTCAAAGAGATATGAGGACTTTCACCAATTTGCCCTCTACATAAAAGCAATGTTTTTGTTTGTTTTGTATTACATTAATTTTATTATAAATTAACATTTAAATCACATAAGCACTGCTTTCAAAACCCACCCACCCTCTCATTTTGCACCATTAGACCAATTAAAAAAGAAAACAAGGGGTATTTGGTATTCCAGAAAGAGACTATTCTTCCCAAGCCCCACAAATGCATACATTCTCAATGCTAGACATACATGTTAACCATTACATAAATGATTGTGTTTTAAGTCTAATCAAAAAAGTGTAACATCTTCAAAGTGTGTGTGTGTGTGTGTGTGTGTGTGTGTGTGTGTGTGTGTGTGTGTGTGTAATAAGCCTCTCATAACCCTATTCAACAAAATACTGCCTTGTGCTGGGGTACACAATCAAATGCGTATCACTATGGCTTTACACCAACAGGACTGAGAAAGAGGATTTGTCAGTACACATTGTTTAATACACAGCTCAGTATACAATAGAAACAGACAGAGACAGACACAGAGGACTACACAAAAGAAGTGACAGTATGGTACCTGACACCACATGAATGATTTAGAAGATGAGATGCATTTGCTTTTCAGGAGCCATTTGGGAATGTCAGCAGGCACAGCAACCGATAAGGGATGACGCCTATGTCTATAATACTGTACTTTATGGTTAAATCAATACATGTGACTCTATGTACAGCTTGCTATAAAGTATTCTCATGTCAAAGTTTTCTCTTGCATCCTAACTATGTACAATATGTAGCTTCATTTGAGTAATGTTTTTTGAATCTTTTTTTCTCGTTCCTTGAGGTACTTGGAAAATTAAAGCAAACTATCGAAAGGGATGATTCAGAAAATAAAACAATGCATTCGGAGTAAAAAAATAAATTATAAGTCAGTAAAACAACTTTACGGACGGCTGTAGTTAAAAGTCCTTGCGTTGAGATAATGACATGGTAGCATACACTGGCGAAGTAAGCTAAATCTCACATTTTATAACTTGTGCTGTCCGTATGCTTGCATGATGCACTTATCAGGTTATTTAAGGCCCACGTTCTATGGCTCTCTGTCCCACTGTCCCCTACCACCCTCCTAAACCTGTTCGCAGCCGAGGCCCTGTCGCTGCATATGGTGTCCAGCATAGGGCTCAACTGCTCTGTCACATGATGGAGATGTCCCTTCGAATGGGTTGAATGAGATGGAGGAGAGGAGTAGATGTCAGTGGCTGTCAGTCAGTCAGAACTGTAACCTCCTGCGCTGGACACACAGACAGAAACAACAAAGTCAACATCAGGACATGTCAAGACGGTCATTTTTGAATTGGCTGTGTTTGTGTGTGTGTGTGTGTGTGTGTGTGTGTGTGTCTGTCTGTCTGTGTATATGTTTGTTTGCATAGTGTTTGTGTTTTGTGTCTGTGTATGTGTGTTCATATGTGTGCACCTGTGCATGCGTGTATTTGTATTTGTGTGTGTGTGTGTGTGTGTGTGTGTGTGTGTGTGTGTTTGTCTGTGTCTTACATCAGTCTGTAAATACTCTGCTTGAGAGTGTTGGTTGTGTATGGAGTCAGTGCGGGTCTACGTTTAGGTTATGTCTAAACAGTCTGAAGTCAGTCGCAGTGCATTAAACTCAGTAGCAGTGTGTCTGCTAACAACTTGGCATCAGGTATGTTTGCGCATGCACTGGTGTCTGCCTCCAGTTGGACGCTCAGATGGGTCAATTGGGATAGTTCAGTAGTCAGTATGGGATAGCGGGGACAACTGTGATGTCATGTTTGGTCTGGACTTTTAGCACACTATCCCTTTAATCTAAGATGAGATTGGCAGCCCGTGATTGGTGGGGGTGTACGCGGGCGGGGCGAGTGGTGGCGAGCCGCCTGGGGCCTCGGTCTCGGGCCCGTCGCGGATGCCACTACCGCCGCCGCCGCCGCCACTGTATTGGCTGGCCAGCGACTCATCCATGATCACCTCCGTCTGCACGCTGTGGCTGTTGCCGTAGTCGTCCAGGTTGCCGTCGTCGCTGCACAGCTTGCTGTCGTCGCACAGGGACGGTTGGCTGGCTGTGCGCTTCTCGTCGTTGTCACTTCTCATGGAGACAGAGAGAGAAAAAAAAATAAGAAGGAGGAGGAGGAAGAGAGAAGCAGAAAGAGAGAGAGAGGTGGGGATTAGAATCGTGAATTGTCTTCCCAGAGGGGATTTCATACTACAGACGGCTAGGGGAGCCAGAGCCAGGACAATAGAGAGCATACAAACATAGCTAAATAACTCAAATTGGAAATGCATGCAGAAATGAACCCAAGCACTGCAATGCATACCTTTCTAGGGATCTGCAAAGCAAGGGAGGAGCACATTGGGAAAGAGGGAAGAGTGAGGTTTAGTAAAACGAGAGGGAGCACATCAGGGTTAATAGAACTAAAAAAAAAACACCTCTACTTATAAAACTATATAAACTTAAGAACTTATAAAACTGCTCACACATTCACACAAACACACACAAACACACAGCAAGTAAACACACCTGTACTCTCCAAATGTTTCGTCCTTCATGGGTCGGGCTTCAGAGTCTATGTGACCCTCTTCTTTATCTTTGACTATGGAATAAAAGGAGAGAGGAGAACTGTTTTTTAGCTTGCATGCACCTTCCCTTCCTGACGTATCTTTAGCATACTACTGTGAGTGCATTGGACTACGGGGTGGTAGGGATCGCTGCCAACCTGAGTACTTCCCCCCTTTGCTCCTCTTGATGAAGCAGAGGATGAGCAGAAGCAGCACCAGCAGTGCGATAGCGCTCACCAGCCCGATGAACCAGCCCTCCGTGGCGAAGCCTGACTGCACCTGCATCACGCCTGCCGAAGCCAAAGACAATGCTCACGCACCGAATATTACAGAACATTACACAAAACACACCTAGTATCCTGCCCACACTAAAACAAATTGACAGAGGTGTGTTAAAGGCAGCACGAGGCTTGGTGAATCACTGTTGACTTTCATATTGCTCTGCGTGTATCATCTCCGAAGACGAGAGCGGTGTAATATCCTCAAACTCAATAAGGGCAGATAGCGGCAGCCTGAGCCAGGCTTTCTGATGGATAACTACCTGCCCCGTCTGTCTGGATCTCTCTGTCCCAGTAGGCCGTGTTGTTGTAGATGAGCTCCAGCCGATACTGGGAGCCCGGCTGCAGGCCCTGCAGCTGGTAGAAGGACTGAGAAGAGTCCAGCCTCTCCGACGCCGTCCACCCCTTCCCCCAGCCTGAGCCAAATCACACACAACAAGAACAGAGATGTCTCTGTCAGTGAGGCACGCAAACACTTTTTTTATTCTTAAGAATAGAATTCGCCGATGCAGTACAGTAGTTGAAATGTTTCTCGATGTCAAGATGTCAGTGCTTGGTTTGGGGAGAGGACTCTATTCCCTCTGTACAGAGTTTGTCTGCAGTGTGAGAAGTGGAGACTGTGCAGAATTGTGTGAGAGACGCCCAGGACTGGTGCAGCCCTGTGTGGGGGAAAGAGCTGTGTTGGGGAAACACCCTTTGCAGGCTGAATTACAATGCACAACGCGTGTGTGTGTGTGTGTGTGTGTGTATGTGTATGTGTGTGCGCGTCTGTGTTTGTGTGCATGTGTGTGTACGTGTGCATGTGAGTGTATGTGTATGTATGTGTGTGTGTGTGTGTGTGTGTGTGTGTGTGTGTGTGTGTGTGTGTGTGTGTGTGTGTACAGTATGTGTGTGTGTGTGTGTGTGTGTGTGTGTGTGTGTGTGTGTGTCTGTGTGAAGGATGCCACAGATTGTGGGTGACATAGGGGCCACACTCCCCAAAGGGCCATCATTACGGGTAAAGTATGTGCTATAATCTCCAGAGCTGACTGGCAGCTCCCTCCCATTCTCCCACACTCACCGTTCTTACTGAGGTAGCGGACGTGGAAGCCCACGCTCCTGTGTCTCTCCCCTGAGGGCCAGCTGAGGTTCACAAACGTCTCTCCGACAGAAATGGTTATGTTGGCCGGAGGAGCTACAACCAAACACAACAAGTCATAGTGATTGAACATCTCTTATTTATTTTATTTTTTTGAACTGGACAGTGCTATCACCTGAGCATCAATGCATGTTTACAGTAATTGCCCATGCATTTGCATGGCTGGATTTGCGTGTGTATTTGCGTGTGTTGGTAAAGATAATTGCAAAGATGCCAGGTGGTTTCGAGGAGTCTTTTATTAGACACATGAATATTAGGCTACACAAAACAATAGACACATGTACACTACACAAAACACATATCTTGACATGACAACATCCACTTGACATCTTGACATATCTTGACATAACATTAACAACAGATATAGAGGCTGAGAATTATTGTATAACTGTTGACTATAGATATGAATGAAATGACAGGAATGAAATAACGGGAATAACATAAATGACAGGAATGAAAGGGGGGAGTTGTGGGGGGGGGGGGTCAATGAGTATTGTACATTGAACATTTGAACATCTCTTATAATCACCACCTGTTCAAACGGGATGAATACAATCAAACAGTTCCTGCCACAACTTTAGTCCACTGTGGACCATGGACTGTTTCAGGATCTACATGGACTTATAGGGACCAACAGCTAGCACTGATAAAATCAAAAGTGTAAGTGCATCTGAAGAGATATTAAAAGTTGAAGCATAAACAGTGAAATAGTTAATCAAGACCCTTCCTCATACCTCCATCCAGTGTTGTGGCCCCTTCCCTAGTTGCGGGTTGACCCTCCCCTGTACTAGTGCGCCCCCGCACATGGAAACGGTACCGGCTGTGTGGGTCCAGCTGCTTTAGGGTCTCGCTGGTGACCTCAGGGTCATCAATGGACACAACCTGCATTGGGCTATCCTCAGTCACCACAACTGAAAGTACGAAACAGACAGAAAGCAAAAATATGGTTTTTACTGTTCTACACCGCTGCCGTCATTGTTTATGCATTTAATACATTGGTATGTATTAAATATTTTGGTAAATACATTGGTAATACACTGGTATTGCTCAGCCAACAACATGATTTGGCAAACACCATGATAATACCCAGCCATGCCAATAAAGCTCATTTAAGTAGATCCGTATTGAGAGAGGGTGGGGAGTAAATCCTTCTTAGCATTGTAAAATGAAGGAGAGATAGAAAGAGGTGTATAGAGAGAGGGATAAAGAGAGAGAGATGGAGATGAGGAAGAGATAGGGAGAGATGTACAGAGATGAGTAAA